>NC_058130.1:505634512-505644102 GCF_016433145.1 Gracilinanus agilis
GAAGGAAGGAAGGAAGGAAGGAAGGAAGGAAGGAAGGAAGGAAGGAAGGAAGGAAGGAAGGAAGAAAGGAAGAAAGGAAGGAAGGAAGGGGAAAGAAAATGTATTGTGCTAAGCACTTTACAAAAGTTATGTAATTTAATATTCACAGCCATCTTGGAAGGTAGATGCTATTATTATCCTCTTTTTACAGTTGAAGAAACTAAGGCAGACAATGGTTTATTGACTTCCCCAGGGTTATACAGCTAGTAAAAGTCAGAGACTGATAGAAAATCATATTTTTCTGACACTAGGCACAGTGCTCTATCCACTATACCACTTAGCTGCGTGCCTTAAACATAAACTTCTCTGCCTCACTTTTAAAGATTATTATCTAATCCTAAACTATCTTTATAGTCTCATTATATATCTCCACCCCTTTCTGTATACCCTGATATCCAGCCAAACTGGGCTTTTATATGTTCCTGAAAAATAATTCTCCATCTCCCACTTCATGCCTTTAGTGGGGACAACCCGTGTCTGGAATTCACTCTATCCTCTCCTGTGCCTCATAGAATCTCTTCTTTCGTGAAACAGCTCAAGCATCACCTTCTTAATGAAGCCTTTCTTGATTTCCATCTCCACCCCTAACTGCTAATGCCTTTCCTCCCAGATTACCTCATACTTTGTATTTATTATATTTATATTTATGCAAATGAAAAATCCTCTGTTTGGTACTCAAAGTCCATCATTACCTCTCCCTTCTCCTGTTCCACACACTCTCACCTACCCCTGCCTTTCCAGTCTTCTTACACTTTATTCCCCTCTTCATACTCTGGTCCAGTGACACAGGCCCTACTAGCTGTTCTACCAGCCTGGGCATTTTCTTTTTTTGTCCCCCATTCCCAGATTTCTCTTCCTCTTCATATCCACTTCCTAGTTTCTTTCAAGCCCCAACTAGAATACTGTCTTCTACCAGAAGCCTTTCCCAAACCCCCTGAGTCTTCTCTTTCTTAATTATTTCCCATTTATCCAGTATATAGGCTGTTTGTATGTATTTATTTTCTTGTTTTCTCTCCCTTTAGATTATGAGTTTTCTGAAGATATGTGCTGTCTTGCTTTTTTCTTGTTTTGTTTTGTTTTGTTTTGTTTTGTAACCCAAGGGCTTAGCACAATGCCTAGCATATAGTAGACACCTAAGTACTTATTGATCTACTGTCTGACATTCTGTATAGACTTATCTATGGACTTGATGCCTTCTGTATTAGAATATATACTTCCAGCAAGCAGGCATCATTCAATTCATTGTATCTGTATCTCCAACATCTCCTACAGTACCTGATACACAATATTGTTTTGTTGTTAGTTGTTTTCTGACATTTTGTGACCTCTTTGGGGGTTTTCATGGCAAAAACACTGGAGTGGTTTGTCATTTCCTTCTCTGGTTCATTCTAGAGATGAGGAAAATGAGGTAAACAGGGTTAAGTGGCTTTGCCCAGGGTCACACAACTAGCAAGTGTCTGAGGCTAATTTGAACTCATGTCTTCCTGATTCCAGATCTGGATTTCTATCTACTGTCCCACTTATTCACTGTGCCCAGTATATAGTGCTATTAAAAGAAATGCTTCATGATTAATTATTTCTGAAAATCAGAGCTATTCTTTTCTTGAGTATGAGATTTCTACCATGAATTAATATAATATTTTGCCCTGTGAATCTCAGGAGATCAATTAGCACATTCCCTATGTTGTTGGTGGCCAATATTCTTACCAGAAACAAATTCCTGAAAACATGGGATAAGGCACAGTCTTCTTCCATAATCTTGTATCACCATCACTCTGAGAAGCTTGGGTTGGACTCATAGAAAGAAAGAATGGAAAGAAAAATACTTTAACCATGATTACTACCACTCCTCGGACTTCCCTCATATCCATAGTACCTTTCCTACCACAAGAGAGGACAAAGAAAGACTGTAACAAAGTATAATACTAACAATCATAAAAGCCTTACTTTCTTTATGATTAAAATTTAGGTACTAGTTAAGTCTCCTGGTAGTTGTTAAAAAGGCATTGGCCATCCTTTGGAGATTGATACTATGCAAATACAAACTTTCTTTTATAACATTTATGAACTCATTACCTTTTTTTTTTTTTACCAAATGCAAAGTAAGTTAGTCTCCCTGCCCATTAAGTATTTCTTCAGCATTATCAACTTGAGGCCTTTCTTTCTTTTTTCTTTTTTTCTTCCTTCCTTCCTTCCTTTCTTTTTTCCTTTCTTTCCTTCTTTCTTTTTTCTTCCTTTCTTTCTTCCTTCCTTCCTTCTTTTTTCTTTCTATTTCTTTCTTTGTCTTTCTTTCCTTTTTTACCAAATAAGGTGTTAAAGCTTTGGTAACTAGTACTGAGAACTGACATTATAATTAACATTAGCCCAGGGAGAAAAATTATTCTGCATCAAAAAATAAGCATTGTATGTGTGTAACTCCTAGCTCTTCTTGCATGGTTGAAGAATTCAGTGCAAGGGGCTTAGAGTCAACAGAAGTCAAAGAGAACAAAAGAACAGGAATTTTAATGAATTCTCAGATGTGTTGGAAACCTGTTAAGTCTTTAGGTTTGACACTGAAAGTGAAGTTAAGTGATTTTTAATTTTTTAAAGAAAGATTGTAATTTCGAAATTGAACATCATTGAAGAATGCTCTCTGTCATTTTACAAAAACCTCATTAATGATTAAACACAAGGGACAAGTTAACTCCTACTAGAGGGACTCCCTGAGGAATTAGTCTGGAAATTTGTATTTTACACATAAAAGTGATTTTCCATGAACTCTTGCTTTTTCTTTTTCACATATATGCTCAGAATTGGATTGACCCTTAGCTGTGCATATTTTAGACGGGCCTTTTAGGACAACTAAAGTATATTAGAGCTAGAAGCAGTGTTAGAGATCATTTAGTCTAACCCTATTTTTTTTTAAGTAGCATCTGAGGTTGACTGATTTGTCCATGGTTGCTTGTATGTCAGCAGTGCCAAGATTACAATCCACATCCCTTCATTTTCAATCCAGTCTTCTTTCTATCAAATCAGAAAACTTTTTGGACAGGGCAAGAGGAAAAATTATTTGAGGTAGAGAGAAAACATTTATTTATTCGTTGTCCTGATTTGTTCCTAGAATTATAATCTTTTGAGTTTCCAAATTTATGGAGATTTTTAGAGAGATTTCCTATGTATCCATAAAACCTCACTAGTTCAGAATAAGTGAGGAAAGATAAGGCAAAATCAGTGGAAGGGCATTATAAAACAGGATATTATAGAATTTGGAAGCTTGCACTTTATTGACCTTCAAGAACCAGGGTCACACTTCCGTGGCAAAATGAGGCATCAGGATGGGACTTTAGAAGAAGTCTCTTTTGCCTATAAACAAATAATACACTAAATTTTTTCCAAATCTTTTCTCATGTAGAACATGTGTCCTCCCACAATCTTTTTAACTTGTAAGCTACTTAGCAAACCTTTTCTTCATAAATATTTTCAAGCTAAGTTTCACCTTAGCACTGCTTGAATTATTAGATACTGAATTAGTGGAGCATGAATTAATAAGGTTTCTATGATACTTGGAAAAGGATTTTACTGTTAGAAGATGCCCAAAATCCTACACTGCTGCCATCTGCTGGCTGAATATAAACACAGCACAAAATGTTAGAGAACTGTTCCATTTAGTTCTTTTTTAAATGAAACTTAATTATTCTAAAATTATCAGATATGAAAAATGTTCCACTAACATTCAAATCCTGCCATAGATGTAAGATACTGTCCTTTAATCAAGAAGCTGCTTGGATAACTTCCTACAACTAACAACAACCCTGCATTTATGATACAAATGAGCACAATCGAGGACCTCGCTTGGATATGGTCAAGAATTTTTCTGTTAAGTATAACCTAGAAGACAGTCTCTGGCCATCTTATTAAAAATCTAAACTCTGGAAGAACATACCCTGATGAACACATTTTCTGCCAAGAGAATCCTGGTTTAATTAAGCTTCCATGGAACCGACAAAAGATCAGGGTTCCAGATCTGAGTGCCACATACTAGCTATGCAACCTTGGGTAGGCAAAATAATTTCTCTGCCTCAGATTCCTCACTTATAAAATGAGTACAATAACCCCGGCTTACCTCACCTGTTTAAAAAATAAAATGTGTATGAAGATGCTTCCAAAACATATGATTCAAAATGATGTTCCAAAAATTTTGCTACCATACAAATAGCAGTACCAGTTAGTTTCTTACTCATCCCTTCCCCAAAAATAAGAATGTGCAGTGGATGGCCAAAGCTAGTCCTGAATCTCCAAAGTTAAAAAATCTCCTCATTTGCTCCTTGCCTTAAATGCCAAAACAATCTTTCACTTTACACTGTTACCAAGTTATCTTCGTTGCTCGGATACTTTGAAATGTCTTCTCCTCTGTGCTTTGCATATTTTAAATGGCATGAAATCGGTCGGAGATAACCCACAGAGTGAGGAGCTAACAATGACACGTGGAGAGAACAGAAAATCATCAGCCCTGGACTCATTTTAAACCTTCCGACTTTATTGTTATAATTAAGAGCAATGTCATAATCCATAGGTAATCTTCCCTTACACATGTCGACTCTTATGGTTTTCTACCTTCACTTGGCACTACAAAGTGGAAGAAGATGACAAGTAGCCAATCAAACACTAGCACTTGGTGTGACCTTGAAGAGATGAGTCTCATCCCAAGAACAGATGCTTAACTCACCAGTTGGACCTCTTTACACCCTGACTTTTCATCAGACTGGGTTCTGCTCATATCTTATTTCTGAACTACAATGTCTTCTTGGTAATGAAATGGCATAAAACTTTCCTCATTACAGATGTAGGAAGTTGTAGGTGACAGTTTTATTCTTCCTACCGGGGAACATGAGCTGAGTTAATCACTCAAGGAACCAGTCAGCCAATAATATTTATCACTAATGGTAATAAGTGCTAACCATATAGTGCTCCAATGTTTGCAAAGTGATTAAAGCCATTATCTCTTTAAAGCCTCAAAGCACCCCTGTTGAGGAAATGAAGAGGTATAAAAACAAAAGATATAAATAAAAACCTAATTTTTAAGAAAGTACTCCTATCAGGTAAATATTATAAGGACTGTTATCCGTATTTTACAGATTAGAAAACTGAGATCAAAGAAGTGCCTTGTCAGTGAGCATAAAGGTAGTAAGGGTCAAAAGCAAAATTCAAAAGTAGGTGTTCCTCTATGCACAAAGGGTTACAAAACTGTGCCTACCTTTGACCTAGTAATATCATTACTAAGTCTGTATCTCAAAGAGGTTTTTCTTTTAAAAGACTATGGAAGACCTATTTTATTTTATTATATTTGTATAAGTTATATATTATATATTAATATTATCGTACATAAAGTATTTTACATAATACCTATGAATATATAACATATTTTATACAAAAATATTTATAGTAACTTTTTTGTGCTGGCAAATCATTAGAAATTGAAGGAATGTCTTTTAGTTGGAGCATAACTGAACAAGATATGGTGTATGATTGTAATAGAATATAATTGCACTATAAGAAATTGGGACTGAGGTACCAGACACAGTTAGCAGAAAAAGGAGAAGAAAGTAGAGAATGCCTGACAGAAATGGAATGCACTTTGGCTTTGCTTGTCTTTGATAATTCTGAAGAATCACCCTTTAGAGATATGCTTAATATGATGCAATGGCAAAAGGTGTGGAATGAAGTGGGATGAAGCTGTCCTAGACTATGAAAATTGTGAGTCAATACCTAAGTTGGCAAAATTACTGAAGCTACTACTGCAAATATGAGTAACATAGAAATATGTTTTGAACAATGATACATGGATAACCCAGTGGAATTGCTTGTCAGCTCCAAGAGGGGGGAGGGAATAGTGAAGGGAAGGGGATCATGAATCACGTAACTACAGAAAAATATTCTAAAGAAAAGAAAAAAGAAATTAGGAACAAGATAGTTTCAGAAAAATCTGGAAAGACCTACATGAACTGATGCAAAGTGAAATGAGAAGAATCAGGAGGACATTGTATACAGTGACAGCAATAATCCATGATGATCAACTATGAAGGACATAGCTATTCTAAGCAATACAACAGTCCAAGACAGTCCCAAAGGATTCATGATGAAAATTGCTATCTACCTCCACAGAAAGAACAGAGGGAGTCTGAATGCAAATAAGAGAATACTATTTTTCACCTTATTTTCCTTGTGGAGTGTTTCTTTTAATGTGTGTCTTCTCCCACAACATGACTAAAATGGAAATATGTTTTGAATGATTGCATATGTATAATCTTTATCAAATTGCTTACCATCTCAAAGAGGGAGAACAGGAGAGGGAAAAAGTTTGGAACTCAAAATTGTAAAAACAAATGTTTAAAATTGCTAAATTGCTTTTACATGTAATTGGGAAAAAATAAACCATTATGAAAATGAAAAAAAAATAGCAGTTGTTCCTAACTTCAGATTCAGCATTCTATTAGTGTCAGTCAGTCAATAAGCATTTATTAAATTCCTGTTGTGTGCCAGACACTGAGAATACAAAGGCAAAAGAGAATCACTGATCTAAGGTAGTTTATAGTTTGAAAATGATATGGAGTTGTATGAAATAAATGAAAACATGGACCTTGCCCTCAAGGACTTTACAATCTAGCCAGTATAGATTAAAAGATTAAAGATTAAATTTTAATTTAAAAAAGATTAAAACCCAAAAATACATAAGTGAAAGCAATAGGACAGGTAGGTGGCTCATCAGATAAAGAGCCAGGCCTAAAGACACAATGACTTGGGTTCAAATTTGACCTTGGTTATTTCCCAGCTGTGTGACCCAGGGCAAGTCACTTAGCCCCTTTTGCCTAGCCCTTGTCTCTCTTCTGCCTTGGAACTAATATTTAGTGTCAATTCTAAGACAAAAGGTAAGGTTTTATTTTTTTAAATAAAATAAATGAAAGTAATTTAATATTAGTATCACAGAGTCTCAGTAACTGAAAGGGATTTCAGATGCTATCTAACTCAACTCATGGGTGAATAAGAATGCCTTCTGCAACACAGTCAACAAAACCAGCTCTTAATGTCAACCCCAGGAGTGCAATCTGGTAAGAACTTTGATAAGGAGACTTTTTTCACATTCAAACCATCAAGTTCTATTCTAATCTCTAGGACTGATCTTCTTCACCTGGAAATAACACTGAGTTGTCTTTGAGGTAAAATTCATCCAGGACACCCAACTGTCCTTTTCTCATACACTTTTATTTGTCCTGGACTTTTCGAGTTCCAAGGTAACTAGGTGGTACAGTGACACTCCTGTCAGGAAGACTCACTTTCCTGAGTTCAAATCTGTCCTCAGACACTTACTAGCTATGTGACTCACTTGACCTTGCTGGCCTGAGTTTCCTTATCTATAAAATGAGTTAAAGAAGGAAATAGCAAACCACCCTGATATCTTCCCCAAGAAAACCCTAAATAGGATCTCAAAGATTCAAGCACAACTAGAAAAATAACTGATTAAACTTCTAGCTTGCTTGGAAAGTTCTGTGACAGGAATCCAGGTGCTTAACTAGGAAATGCTAGTTTTAAGTAATGGTCTCTCTTCTCTCTTTGTTTGTTCCTAGTCATTTATTTTAGCTGCTCTATAATATATAAATAGCCTTTTCTTGAAGACCTCTTTTGAGGGAGAACTCACCTCCTCTAAAAGAAGCCTTATTCCAGTCTTAGAAAGCTAATTTTTATGAAAAATTTCCTTATATCAAGCTTAATATCTATTTCTTTGGAATTTCCCAACTGCCCTTCTTTGGTTTACCTTGCAGTGATAATTGGACCAAGTCTAATCCTTCAGGCCTTTCAAATACTTGAACAGGGTTACTTTCATCCCCTATCCTCACTTTGTCTTTTCTACAGGCTAAATTATTAAATTATTATTCAGTAAGCATTTATTAAGCACCTCACCTACTATGTGCCAGACACTGCACTGGGCAATGAGGATACATGGAAATATATATAAAGAATCCTTGCCCTGGAAAAACTTACATTCGCTTATCAGGGCATGAAGGAAAAATAATCTTTTAAATGAACCCAAAGTGCACAAAAAAAAAAATACAAAGTGATGGGGGAGTAGTAGTAGCAGTTGGACCAATCAAGAAATGTTTCATCTAGAAGGTGACACCTCAACTAAGCTCTAAAAAAAAGCTTAAATTTACTTAAATAAAGATGTGACCACATGACTTCTCTACTTATAACATAACTGGCTTCTTCTTGCATCTAGAATGAAATATAAACTCTCCTATTTAGTTTTTAAAGCCCTTTACAACCTGGATCCAACCTATCTTTCTACTCTCAACTGACATCCCACAGTCTGAAGTTTAGTCTAATAGGTCCTCTTTGTTCCCCCCAAATCATACTCACTTTCCTATCTCTCTGTCATTCCCAATGCCTGGAATGTACATCCTCCCTATCTCTACCTTAAAGAAATGCAAATCAAAACAACTGAGATATCTCACACCTAAGAGGCAAAAATTTTAAAACAGCAAAATGACAAATGTTGGAGGGAATTTGGGAAAATAGGAAAACTAAAACATTATTGGTGGAACTGTGAATTTATTCAACCATTTTGGAGAAGAATCTGGAATTATACACAAAGAGTTAAAAATACATTTTGACACAGTAATACTACTATTAGGCTTATTTTCTAAGGTGATCAAGGAAAAAGAAAAAGAAAATATAGGTTCTAAAATATTTATAGCAGCTCTTTTGTGGTGGCAAAGAATAGGAAACTAAAGAGATGTCCATCATTTGGGGAATGGCTAAAGAAGTTGCGGCATATGGTTATAATCGAATACTATTGTGCCATAAGAAATAATAAACAAGATGATTCCAAAAATTCCTGAAAAGACTGATATGAAGTGATACAAAGTGCAGTGAATAGAACCAGGAGAATATTGTACATAGTAACAACAATAATGTATGAAGGTCAACTGTAAATGACTTTATTAGTAAAAAGGCATGATCCAAGACGACTATAAAGGAATCATGTTGAAAAAGGCTACCTACCACCCTAGAAGGAACAGAAAGAATCTGTATGCAGATTGAAATATGCCATTCTTCACTTCATTTCCTCCATGAATTTTTCTCTAGTGTAAACAATATGTGGCTTGTTTCACAACACAACAAACATGGAAATATGTATTACATGATAATATATGTTTAACCTATATCATGTTACCTGCCTTCTTGGGGAGGGGAGAAGAGTGGGAGGTGAAGGGAAAAAAAGAATGAGTCATAGATTTTTGGATCTAGCTAATATGAGAATCTGCTTCTCTTGGATAAGCATATTTATTGTAATGTATTATTTATATTATATTATTTTTTACATATTATATTATGTTATATCTTTTTTAAATGGCAACAAAAAGAATCCCTTTTTATCTTTAATTATCACCTTCTACATAAAGCTTTTTCCTAATTCCCCCAACCATTAGTACCTTCCTTAACAAATTATCTTCTATTTAATTATTTTGAATCTTTTCTTATTAATTAACTTTATATTTGTGGTATATATATTTATA
>NC_058130.1:505645311-505807034 GCF_016433145.1 Gracilinanus agilis
TTCCCCCCAAATCATACTCACTTTCCTATCTCTCTGTCATTCCCAATGCCTGGAATGTACATCCTCCCTATCTCTACCTTAAAGAAATGCAAATCAAAACAACTGAGATATCTCACACCTAAGAGGCAAAAATTTTAAAACAGCAAAATGACAAATGTTGGAGGGAATTTGGGAAAATAGGAAAACTAAAACATTATTGGTGGAACTGTGAATTTATTCAACCATTTTGGAGAAGAATCTGGAATTATACACAAAGAGTTAAAAATACATTTTGACACAGTAATACTACTATTAGGCTTATTTTCTAAGGTGATCAAGGAAAAAGAAAAAGAAAATATAGGTTCTAAAATATTTATAGCAGCTCTTTTGTGGTGGCAAAGAATAGGAAACTAAAGAGATGTCCATCATTTGGGGAATGGCTAAAGAAGTTGCGGCATATGGTTATAATCGAATACTATTGTGCCATAAGAAATAATAAACAAGATGATTCCAAAAATTCCTGAAAAGACTGATATGAAGTGATACAAAGTGCAGTGAATAGAACCAGGAGAATATTGTACATAGTAACAACAATAATGTATGAAGGTCAACTGTAAATGACTTTATTAGTAAAAAGGCATGATCCAAGACGACTATAAAGGAATCATGTTGAAAAAGGCTACCTACCACCCTAGAAGGAACAGAAAGAATCTGTATGCAGATTGAAATATGCCATTCTTCACTTCATTTCCTCCATGAATTTTTCTCTAGTGTAAACAATATGTGGCTTGTTTCACAACACAACAAACATGGAAATATGTATTACATGATAATATATGTTTAACCTATATCATGTTACCTGCCTTCTTGGGGAGGGGAGAAGAGTGGGAGGTGAAGGGAAAAAAAGAATGAGTCATAGATTTTTGGATCTAGCTAATATGAGAATCTGCTTCTCTTGGATAAGCATATTTATTGTAATGTATTATTTATATTATATTATTTTTTACATATTATATTATGTTATATCTTTTTTAAATGGCAACAAAAAGAATCCCTTTTTATCTTTAATTATCACCTTCTACATAAAGCTTTTTCCTAATTCCCCCAACCATTAGTACCTTCCTTAACAAATTATCTTCTATTTAATTATTTTGAATCTTTTCTTATTAATTAACTTTATATTTGTGGTATATATATTTATATATATATATATATGTATATATATATATATATAGCTAAGAAACTAAGTGGCATGTGAAAGAGAATGCTAGATTTTAAAGACTTTACTGTCTGAAATTTGTGAAAATCAGAATATTTGCCTTCCAGTTCTATAGCATCTTTCTCATTCTCTGTGATTTTTCAGAATTCAATGATAATAGAATAATAATGATATCTGTCCATTTCTTTTACAGAACATTTAGTCAAGAAAAGCCAGAGGAGAGAGTGTCCAGGAGGAGAAGATAGTGCCAAATGCTACATAATGATCAAGAAGAATGAATAAAGAAAAAAGGACTTGAACTTCTAGCATGAACTTGTCTAGGGCAGCTGGGTGCTCTTTTATCTCCCTGTTTCTCTTGGATCTGATGCACCCAGTTACTTTGAATATATTTTATAACATATATAACTTCATAATGTATCAAGCAATATGTTACTTTATATTATAGTGTTTCTAATATATATTTTCCTTAATGTGACATATAATAAATTACTTTGTAATTCATATAACTCATATTCCACAGAATTGAATTTTATTTACTTCTCTATGTAGATGTTTTTCTCTTCCCCCAGAGAATGTATATATATATATATATATATATATATATATTTGGTACCACCAGAACCTAACACATTGCTGGAATATATCATAAGACATTTAATAAACACTTACTGAATTGAATTTTTACCCAAAGCTAAAGTAGTAGTCAGACCATGTCTAATTTTCCTCTCCTTTTCTCTATCATAAATTCTATAATAGAGTGGTCACTTCTTTATAAGATTCCCATCATTTCCACTACTTATCAACTTAACTTTTTGGTGAAATATGGTTTGGAAATTCTCCTCTTCTGTCCCTCAATTGGAAAATGGCTAAACAAATTGTGGTATCTGATGGTGATGGAATACTATTGTGCTGAAAGTAATGAACTGATGGAATTCAATGTGAACTGGAATTGATACAGAGGGAAAGGAGTAGAACCAGGAGACAGAAACTGAAACATTGTGGCACAATCGAATGTAATGGACTTTTCTACTAGCAGCAATGCAGTGACCCAGGACAACCCTGAGGAAATTATGAGAAAGAATGCTATCCACATCCAGAGAAAGAACTGTGGGAACAGAAACACAGAAGAAAAACATATGATTGATCAAGTGGTTCAATGGGGATATGATTGGGGTTTGGGCCTTAAAAGATCACTTGACTGCAAATATGAATAATATGAAAATGGGTTTTGAACAATGAAATATGTATAACCCAGTGGAATTGCTTGCCAGTTCAGGTTTGGGGGAGAGAAGAGGAGTGGGAAAAATCATGAATCATGTAACTATAGAAAAATATTCTAAATAAATAAATATTTTTTTTAAATTCCCCTCTTTAGTTTCTCTTCTCTTTGATGGATGAAATTATCATGAAGACAAACCAAAAAATCATTAGCTGTTTGTCATTAGAAGAGAGAAAGTTCCACAGGAGTCCAAATAATTGAAGACTCAAGACTAGTAGATCATGTCTGTGTCATACATGCCTTTCTTACATACTTGCTAGCTATGTGACTTTGGCTATGTCACTTAATTTGTCAGTGGCTCAGGCTACTCCATAAATCTTATCTATTAAGTCGCAAGGGATGTGTATGGTTTTGGAGGAAGTTTCCACACAAAAAATGCTTACACTGAGGAAATCACAGTTTCTTTGAGTATTCCTTTATTAATAATTTTCATTTGTTGTGTATCAGTGCTGTCCTAGGAAACATGCAAACATAATTAGAATGCTATTTTAATAGCATTGAAAAAGAACTAGAAAAGAATTACTGTAACTATTTGGAAATGTCAAAACCATTCTCTTTAGCAGGCAGTAATAATGACTAATGTTTTATAATTTAATAATAATGTTTAAAAGCTCCTGTGTTAAAGATCTTTAAGAGGTAGCTAACCATTAGAAAACTATTTTTGACCTACTATAAGGTTCAAAAGATCTGCCTTAAGCCTGGAAGAAAATTAAGATCCTGGAAAAAGGAAGCTGAGCACTACATGATCGCATGATCGTTAAAGTTTAATCTTCATTATTAATATTTTCTCCATCAATGACTTCTAGACAATAAATAGATAAATAGTAAATCAATTTCTGATTTGTTGCATTTGCTGATTTCCAAAGTATAAATGCCCATACCAAAATTTAACAATCAGCTCTGTCTTATATAGCAGTATTTTTTAAACCCTTGAAAACAAAAGAAAAAAAGAATTGATTTACAAACAACTAAGAAATAGTAATGCATTGCCCTCTAGTTGGCATGTCTAGATAAAAAGCTCATCACATAATCCCTGCATCATCTAACTTCATGGAAGAATAAGAACTAAAAGGGCAACAAGGTAATAATAATTTATCTAGACTTTAGCAAGATACTCAAAAAAGCATTATGAGAAATACCTGTAGATGCATTGCTAATATAGTTCAGTTCAAGATGATGGATAACTAACTAACCACAGGAAGCCTAGAAAACTGTTACTTTTTATTATTGTTGTTCTCCAAATATTATTAGAACTATTTGTGCTACTAAATGAAAAACAAATTTTGAGATTGAACAAAAAGCACTCAAACCCTGGAGGAACATGGGGTTCATGGGGGATAATGTGGTCCAGCAGTATTTCTATGTCATTCAATATCCTTACATTTCTTTTTTTATATAAATTGTTACTGATAGCTTTTTTTAAATGTCAACTACATTTCTAAAGGTTTTCTTCCTTCTTCCCCTCCCAAAGAGCCACCTCTTATAATAAAGAATTAAAAAGAGGGAGAAAAAACTAGCAAAATTAACCAACATATCAATAAAGTGTGACATTGTAAGCATGTTTCAAATTCATAATCCCTTTTATCTCTGTAAAGAAATTGGGGGAGATACCATCTCAAAACCCTTCTTTGGAGCCAAGCTTGGATCTTATAATTTCACAGCATTCAGTTTCAATTGTTTTGTCATTAATATTCTTTCCAGTTTCATTGTTATAGTCAGCATGTATATTGTTTGCCTGATTCTTCTTACTTCACTTTCCATCAATTTTATTTATCCATCCTATTAATAATATTTTTAATGCTTGCCTTTTGTCTTAGAATCAAAATTGACTAGGCAATTAGGGTTAAGTAACTTGCCTATGGTCACACAACTAGGAGGTGTGCGAAGCCAAATTTGAACCTGGAACTTCCCATTTCCAGGCCTGGCTCTCTATTCACTGGTCCACTTAGATGCCCCTTATTCAACATTTCTTATCACAATAACATTCTATTACATTCATGTCTAGTGATTTATTTAGCCATTCCCCAATCAAAGAGTGTCAATTTTGTTTCTAACTCTACTACCAAAAAAAGTACTGCTACAAATATTTTAGTGTACATATAAAGGCCTTTCTTTTTGTCACCAAAATCCTTAGGTAAATACAGGAGTATAGTGGCAAATATTGAATAATTATTTATTTTAAAAATGCAGTACATATTTTTGGAATAGATCTTTAAAGTTTAATATTCATTATTAACATTTTCTCCATTACTAACTTTGGACTAGATCCATGTTGGTAAACCTATGGCAGGTCTGCCAGAGGGGGCTGCTCCCCTCCCTTTCTCTACAAGCTCCTGAGGACATTTTTCCCATCACCCTCCCCTCTGCCCAGTATCCCAATAGGAGCATTTCCTTCCTCCCCAATCTGGGGTAAGACAGGGGGTTCACATATGGCATGAGGATTGCAGTTTGGGCACTCAGTCTCTAAGGTCTCTAAAAGGTTCACCATCACTGGTCTAGACAATCAATTAGATAAACAGTAAATTGATTCCTGATTTGTTACATTTGGTGATTTCCAAAGTATAAATACCCACTCCAAAAATCTAACAATCAACTTTAAATAGTCAGTTATCAGCTAGGTCCAGCACACCTCTGGGTATATCAATTGCTTTAGAATATCAGTGGAGACCTTATAATATTTAAAGGGGTCCTCATTGAAATTATAAGTCCATTAGGTGAATATAGAATAGTGTGCCTGTCAGATCTATGGGAAAGAAAAGAATTTAAGACCAAGCAAGAGAAAGAGAAGATTACAAAATGTAAAATAAATAATTTTGATTACATTAAATTAAAAAGATTTTGTACAAACAAAACTAATGCAACCAAAATTAGAAGAGAAGCAATAAATTGAGAAAAAAATCTTTATAACAAAAACTTCCAACAAAGGTCTAATTTCTCAAATTTATAAGGAGCTAAGTCAATTATACAAAAAATCAAGCCATTCCCCAATTGATAAATGGGCAAGGAATATGAATAGGCAGTTTTCAGATAAAGAAATCAAAACTATCAATAAGCACATGAAAAAATGTTCTAAATATCTCATAATTAGAGAAATACAAATCAAAACAACTCTGAGGTACCACCTCACACCTAGCAGATTGGCGAATATGACAGTAGAGGAAAATAATAAATGTTGGAGGGGATATGGCAAAATTGGGACACTAATGCATTATTGGTGGAGTTATGAATTGATCCAACCAATCTGGAAGGCAATTTGGAACTATGCTCAAAGGGCTCTAAAAGAATGCCTGCCTTTTGATTCAGCCATATTACTGCTAGTTTGTATCCCAAAGAGATAATAGGGGAAAATATGTATATAAAAATATCTATAGCCACACTCTTGTAGTGCCAAAAAACTGGAAAATGAGGGGATATCCCTCGACTGGGAAATGGCTGAACAAATTGTGGTATCTGCTGGTGATGGAATACTATTGTGCTCAAAGGAAAAATGAACTGGAGGAATTCCATGTGAACTGGAAAGACCTCCAGGAATTGATGCAGAACAAAAGGAGCAGAGCCAGGAGAAATTGTACACAGAGACTGATACACTGTGGTAAAATCAAATGTAATGGACTTCTGTACTAGCAACACAATGACCCAGGACAATTCTAAGGGACTTATGGAAAGAACACTATCCATATCCAGAAAAAGAACTGTGTGAGTAGAAATGCAGAAGAAAAACACATGACTGATCACATGGAGATTTTGACCTTAAATGATCACTCTATTGTAAATATTAATAATATGGAAATAGGTTTTGAACAATGAAACATGTATAACACAGTGGAATTGCTCATCAACTCCAGGAGGGGAGAGGGAGGAAGGGGAGGGAAAGAGCATGAACCATGAAACCATGGAAAAATATTCCAAATTGATTAATAAATTTAAAAAGAAATAAAATGGTCCTCATATATGGCTAGAAGTATGGCAGCCTCAGCATATGAGATAGCTTTATCTGGATATCAAATGGTCTGAGTCCCTACATAGTTCCTTCCCCACCCCAACCATGATCCCAACATTACCATAGCAATAACAATAACAATGATAATAATAACCAGTATTTCTATAGTACTTTAAGGTCTACAAAGTACTTTAGGGAAAGGAAAGGATGGGAACATACATTTATTAAGCACTTACTATATGTCAGGTCCTGTGCTAAGTGTATATAGACATTTCCCTATTTTATCCTCACACCAACCGTCAGAAACAGGTATTACTATTATTCCCATTTTACAAAGAAGAAAACTGGTAAATTGAGGTTAAGTGACTTGCCTTAGGTCACACAGCTAGTTTGAACTCAGGTCTTTCCAAATATGGGACCAGCATTCCAATCACTATGCAATCTTTTTTAAAAATAAATATTATAATATTATATTCCCACAACAAATGCTGGAAGTGGGTGTTATTATTATCCCCATTTTATAGATGAAGTACCTAAGTTAGACAGAAGTTAAGTGACTTGCCTGGGATCACAGAAGTAATGTCTGAAGCCACATGGCTTTCAAGAAATAAGAACTATTTTGCCTGTTCGTGGGCTCTGTTCTGTTCTGTTCTAGGTGGAAAGTCTTCTGCCTCCTTTTGATACTACTATGTCATAGTGAAAAAGGAACCACATTGGGTCATTTTACAGTATTAAGTATAAAATGTTAGATTTGAACTCTGGTCCCTTTATGATGGTACCTTAAGCTTTGCCAGCCTATGGAGTCCTTAAAGTTCAGTGGAACATTGAAGATGCCAGGGTTATCCACTGCATCCTGAGACATACAGCTTAATTACAGATCTCTCAGAAAAAATGTAATTGATATTCCATATGTTCATCAATTTTGTACTATTAATTGTTTCATTTTATCATTTATCTTTTATTGTTAGCACAGCTTATAAAAAACCTTTTTTTTATTTTTAAGTTATAGATGACTTCCAATAAATCCACTAAAATCATCATCCTACCCTGGCAGTAGCACTTGGGTTCTGGAGCTTTGCACTCAGAGTACAAACTTTGAAAGGTCCTATAAAATATGACTGGAGAGAAAAATTCACCTGAGAGGTTCTTGTTTGGAATAATGGTTAGAGCAGGCACTGGGCTGCAAAACTCAGGAAGAGATTTGAAACTTGTCTCAAACACTTCCCTGGCTCTGTAATCCAGTACAGGCAACTTTAACCACTGTAGACCTCAGTTTTCCCTGAGTAAAATGAATGGGTTAGACTCTATGTCCTCTAACTTCCCTTCTAGCTCCAAATCTCAAAATCTAAGATTGCTCACAACAAATCACAAAAACCTTTAATGAAACTGGAAAGGAATAGTGATCTGTTTCAGCAGAGGAATTATAAACACAGACAAAATCCCAGATCCTTGAAGTAGTAACAGGAAAAGTATTGCAGATAAATTGGGAGAATTGGAAGATTACACACACATGCATACAGAGGCCAAGAGATGTGGGTGAGTCCAAGCAAGGATTAGCATAGAAGAGGTTTACCAGTCTCAAAAGATGTGGGAGGTTGGTCTAGCAGAAAGTAAAGAAAATCATAGTAAAGCAGTTTAGTTTCAAGTGATTGCACTGCTTCTCCTCTTGCCAGGAAAATTCTTTCTTTATAGACAATGTCATTAGTCCATTTTATTAACACAAAAGTATTAATTGACCAATCTAAAAAGTTGTAAGGGAACTCTAGCAGATTCAAATATTGCCCACCAGTGGTATACAACTCAAAGCATCCAAAGACTTTCCCTGGAGGAATGGATGGATGAAAGGAATTTATTTCACTAGTCATGAAGGTAGCTAAAGCAGGCCCTGTGGAGTCCTTAAAGTTCAGTGGAACATTGAAGATGCTAAGTTATCCACTGCATCCTGAGACATCATTAAATTGTCCTGACTTTTGTCTCGCAATTGGACTTTGAGGAATCTAGAAAAGAGAATGAGGCTGATGACTTTGTGCAACTCTGCCTTGCTTAAAATACAATTCACTCAGAAATCAAGATATCACCCTCTGATGTCATTGGTCCTCTTCTAAAGGAAGAATAACAAAAATTTAAATGGAAATGGGGTCACTAAACTTTCATAAGCATCTGTGCAGGCCATATTGACTTAGAAACCCACATATTAGTATTATTGATGCTCTATTATATTTTTATTTTGTTAAATATTTCCCAATTACATTTTTTTAAACCCTTAACTTCTATGTATTGACTTATAGGTGGAAGAGTGGTAAGGGTAGGCAATGGGGGTCAAGTGACTTGCCCAGGGTCACACAGCTGGGAAGTGTCTGAGGCTGGATTTGAACCTAGGACCTCCCATCTCTAGGCCTGGCTCTCAATCCACTGAGCTACCCAGCTGCCCCCTCCCAATTACATTTTAATCTGGTTGGGCGACACTCCAGAGTGTTGCAAACAGCATATTTGATGTCTTGGTTGCATGATAATAGAACTTAGAGATTGTTTTTAAATCCTTATCTTCTGTCTTAGAATCAATATTAGTTTTGGTTCCAAGACAGAGCGGTAAGGGCTGGGCAACTGGGGTTACCCAGGTCATAGCTGGGAAGTATCTGAGGTTGAATTTGAATTCAGAACTTCCCATCTCCTGCATCTCAAACTACTGAGTTGTCCCAGAATTTAGAGTTTAAGGAACCTCAGTAGATCATCTATTCTGGTATCTTAATTTCATACATGATGAAAGCAAAGTTCAGACAGGAAACTCTTAGTAAATGCCTGTTCTTGAGCAAGTGATTTAACTTGCTTGGGCCCAACAATTTAGACCTAGGCCCAAAGAGTTATAAAACAATGCATACCCTTTGATCCAGTAATACCACTACTAGGTCTCTATCCTAGAGAGAGCCAAAAAAGGAGGAAAAGAACCTACATGTACAAAAATATTCATAGGAGCCTTTTTTGCAGGGGCAAAGTGGCAAAGTGACAAAGTGGAAATTGAAGGGATGTCCATCAATTGAGGAATAGCTAATAAACTATAGTATATAATGGTGATGGAACACTTGTGCTGTAAGAAATTATGAACAGGATGAATTCAGAAAGCTCGAAAGATCTAAATGAACTGATGAAGAGTGAAATAAGCAGAACCAGTAGAAAATTGTTCACAGTAACAGCAATATTGTAGAATGATCAACTGTGACAGAATTAGCTACTCTTAGCAATACAATGATCCAGTACTATTCTGAGGGACTTATGACAAAGAATGCTATCCACCTCCAGAGAAAGAACTGTTGGAGTCAGAATGCAGATCAAAGCAAACTATTTTTCACTTTAGTTTATCTGGATTTTTATTTGGGGATTTTGGTTTTATATGATTATTCTCTTACAAAAATGAACAATATGGAAATACATTTTGCATGATAACACATGTATAACCCAGAACAATTGTTTACTATCTCCAGGAAGGGAGAAGACAGGGAGAGAGACAATTTGGATAATATAATTTAAAAAACTTGTGTGAAAAAATTGTATTACATTTAACTGGTAAAATAAAATATCTTTACCAAAAAAAAATTTAAAAAAACATTCTTGGGCCCAAGTTTCTTCATCCATAAAGTTAAGGAAGTTTAATTTGGTAGCCTCTGAGATGAGGTCTTTTCCCACTTTCTATCAGGGAATCAATATCATAGCTGGATTTGAATTTAGATCCTTTTCCTCCAGATTCAGTATTCTTTTGCCATCTCCATGATCCTTGAAAAATCTTGATCAAGAACTGGTTTGTTCTATCAAATTTATTGATTTAAAGTGATAGTCCTATATGTCATAGGATTGAGACTTTGAAGACCGAAGTCACTTTGAAATGACATTTAGTTCACCTTTTTGTTTCCAAGCAGACCTAGATATAAATTATAAAATCTGGTGGTGAGTTTTTACCTTTTTATTTATTTGTTTAAATCTCCAACTAATTTGACTTTAGAAGATCACTTTTTTTTATCATGATTTGCAATCATTTGCTGTGGGCCAGTTGTTTCAGTTGTGTCCAACTCTTCATTACCTCATTTGGATTTTTCTTAGCAAAGATACTGGAGAGGTTTGCCATTTCCTTCTCCATCTCATTTCATAGATAGAAAACTGAGGCAAACAAGGTTAAGTGTTTTGTCCAGAGTCACATAGCTAGTATGTGTCAAGGGGTCAGATTTGAACTCAAGTCTTCCTGACTCAAAGCCCAGAGCTCTATCCACCACATACCTAACTGCCTTACAACCATTACAACCACAGTTTTGTCCCACTCTTTCTTCTTGAATGTTGAAAATATAGTGATAGGGACTGGACCTATGATTCAAGTAAGAGATGGAATTTCTAGATGAGAAAACAGCTTCAGCCAATGACAGGTCAGAACCTTCTTAGTAATTTATAGTCTCAGAGAGTTGGCTAGAGCAGTAGGGTCAAGCTTATGTGGAAATTGGAGCCACTAAACTGTTCATAAGGATCCCTGAGGGCTTGACATTGAGTTAGAAAATCAGATACTAACATTATCTATGCTTTATTGTCTTTTGGGGGCAGCTAGGTGGCACAGTAGATATGAAACCAGGAAAACCCTTCCTGAGTTGAAACCTGGCCTCAAATACTTATTTGGCTGTATTATATTGGATAAGTCATTTAACCCTGTTTGTCTTAGTTTCCTCATCTGTAAAATGGACTGGAGAAGGAAATGGCAAATCACTCCAGTATCTATGCCAAAAAAAATGGAGTCACAAGGAGTCCCACATGACTGAACAATAATATTGTATTTTTATTTTTATTAATATTTTCCCATTACATTTTAATTTAATGGGGTCATACTCCCTAGCTGCTTTGTACAGACCTCCAGTGTTATAAATAAGTAGCTGGGTGGAACATGTTAACATTATTTATGCTCTGTTGCAATTTCATATATTTTGGTAAATATTTCTCAATTACATTTTAATCTGGTAAGGCTACAGATTGCAGATAGAGACCTGGAGTCAGGAAGACTTAAATTCAGATTTAGATTCAGACACTTGCTACAGCTAAGTCCTTCATAATTCTCACTCATAAGGACCTGTGTCACCCTGGAAGTCATTTAACCCCTCTGCCTCAGTTTCTCCATACATAAAATGGAAATAAAGTACCTACCTCTCATGACTGTTATGAGGATTAATTAAAACAATATTTGTAAATTTTTAAGTGCAATTTAACTGCTAACCTAATTTTCTAAGCCTCTAAGTACCATATAATGCTAGGGGGCGGGGTTGGCAGTGAGGAAGATTTCTAGTGCAGACCTTAGTTCAAATTTACCTCTGACTCACACTGGCTTTGTGACTGCACAAATCATTTAATATCTCAAAACTCTAGGCTGTGCTTTAAGACTTTCAGAATGAGTGTGGGTCTGCACTGTAAAGAGATTTTCTCACCAAAAACTCTCTACCCTAATGAAATCATAGGTATATTTCATTTTATTTTGCTTTTAGCACAAACTTGGCCTTTTGTCCCATATCAGAAATTTGCCCAACTTCAAATAAAGTTAAGTCTTTGTTGAAGAAGAAAAAAACATTTCCAAATTCAGTAATTATTGATCACGTACTCTGTCTTTGTAGAAAGAAAACATGAAGGAGTTAGAAGTTGTGCTAGTTTTCCAAGAATGATATTGTCCTCTGTGATCAGAAAGTGGAAATATGTTGAAAAATAGTTTTCAAGCAAATATATAGAGCCTTTAGCTTTCCTGTTTCATCACTTTAAAAAAAATAAGTATACTATTCTGTGTTCACCTAACTTACTTATAGTTTCCTACTTTTTTTCATGGTATTCACCCATTCTGAATTTATCTTGGTGTAGGGTGTAAAATGTTGATGGAGACCCAATCTCTCCCATATTGTTTTCCAAATTTCCCAGCAGTTTTTGTTAAATAGAGGATTTTTGTCCCAAAAGCTGGGCTCTTTGGGTTTATCATAGACTGTCTTGCTGAGGTCACTTTCCCCAAGTCTATTCCACTGATCCTCCCTTCTGTCTCTTAGCTGGTAACATATTGTTTTGATGACCGCTGCTTTATAGTATACTTTAATATCTGGTACTGCTAGGCCACCTTCCTTCACATTTTTATTGTCAGATCTCTGGGAAAGGAAAGATTTAAAAACCAAATGTTGTGAAGGGGGTGAGGTCAAAGGGGTCTTGAGCCGGTAACAGGCTAGCAGGAGGTTGGTGTTGGTTGTTATGCTGGAGTGGGCAACCTCGGTTGGGTATGAAACTTGCTTATGAAAGTACAAGGATCCGAACCCTGAAAGCTGAGTGCCCAGTGAAACCTCACTGCTACCACTAGACTCCTTTAAGTTTTCAGGCAGCCAGCCCCTCCCAGCTGAGGAAACAGCCTCCTATTGGTTATGGCAGACTGGTAGGAAGTGGATGTAGAACTTCCTACCACTCAAATATGGAGGTTGTTTGAACCTTAACAGCTCAGAATTCCCTCCTTGTTGCCTGTCTTCCTTAGCCTTTGAATGGTAAGGGAATAACCACAGGATTCTCTGGTTAAAGGCTATGGGATTTATTGGTCACTGGGGAAGGAACAAGGCAATGAATGGTAAGAGGGCTTAGTAACATTAATCTGTTGCTATGAAATCACTGGCTAAAGCTGGTAGAAGGTCCTTGGAAGGTCTTAGCTGACAGAGGGCTGGCAGCCCTCAGCCAAAGCAAAGCAGTCTCTGGTTAGGAAAGTGAGTAGAATTATTGGCTAACCTTGTAAATGATGATAATAGATAATATTGATTTGCTCTTGAAAATAGGTCCTAAAATCCTACTCTATCCTAAGGCCTAAATTTCCCACGTTTCTCCTTCCTCCACCCAGGGCCTGGGGGGGGAGAGGGGGAAGAGAGGGTGGCTAGGGGTAAGTGAGTGCTCAGGGTGAATTCAGGGGAAAACAGAATAGCCTTGGGTTTCCAGGGCCTTTTATACTCTCAGTTCAACTGCAAGTTGGTATCTGCTACGTGATGCATGCCACCCTCAACATTCCATCCAGGGCAACTGACAGGTTTGACATAAGCCAAACATGGCAATGCTAAAACCTATATTACGCGAACCAGAGTTAGAAAAAAATTACAAAATGTAAAATAAATAATTTTGATTACATTAAATTAAAAAGGTTTTGTACAAACAAAATGAATGCAACCAAAATTAGAAGGGAATCATCAAATTGAGAAAAAATATTTATAACAAAAAACTCTGATAAAGGTCTAATTACTCAAATATACAAGGAGCTAAATAAATTGTACAAGAAATCAAGCCATTCCCCAGTTGATAAATGGGCAAGGGATATGAATAGGCAATTTTCAGGTAAAGAAATCAAAGCTATCAATAAACACATGAAAAAGTGTTCTAAATCTCTTATAATTAGAGAAATGCAAATCAAAACAACTCTGAGGTACCACCTCACACCTTGCAGATTGGCTAACATGTCAGCAAAGAAAAGTAATAAATGTTGGAGGGGATGTGGCAAAATTGGGACATTAATGCATTGCTGGTGGAGTTGTGAATTGATCCAACCATTCTGAATGGCAATTTGGCACTATGCCCAAAGGGCGCTAAAAGACTGCCTGCCCTTTGATTCAGCATACCACTGGTGGGTTTATGCCCCAAAGAGATCATAAGGAAAAAGACACATACGAAAATATTTATAGCTGCACTCTTTGTAGTGGTAAAAAACTGGAAAACGAGGATATGCCCTTCAATTGGGAAATGGCTAAACAAATTGTGGTTATCTGCTAGTGATGGAATACTATTGTGCTCAAAGGAATAACAAACTGGAGGAATTCCATGTGAACTGGAACGACCTCCAGGAATTGATGCAGAGTGAAAGGAGCAGAACCAGAAGAACATTATACACAGAGACTGATACACTGTGGTAAAATCGAATGTAATGGACTTCTCTACTAGCAGCAATGCAATGACCCAGGACAATTCTGAGGGACCTATGAAAAAGAATGCTATTCACATTCAGAGGAAGAACTTTGGGAGTAAAAACACAGAAGAAAAACAACTGCTTGGACACATGCAGATATGATTTGGGATGTAGACTCTAAACGACTACTCCAGTGCAACTATCAATAATATGGAAATAGGTCTTGATCAATGACACATGTAAAACCCAGTGGAAATATGCATTGGCTATGAGGGGTTGGGGGAGGTGGAGAAGAAAGAAAAAACATGAATCATGTAACCATGGAAAATTTTTCTAATAAAAAAAGGTATTTTTTAAAAAATAAAAAATAAAAACTTCTATGATTAAAGAATTAGGCAAGAGAGAACTCCCAAATAACAAATATTGGCCAAAAAAAAAGAAATAAGAACAGGATCACCACTGTATAGAAACTAAATTACTGTCATCGTTACTTATTGCCCTGAAAGGCTAAGTAATTAGCCTGTGGTCTGACAGTATGTGACACAAAGAAGATTTAAACCTAGATCTTGATTTTAAGGCCCAACACCATGCTGTCTCATAATCTGATCACACCAAGTTCCTAAATAAGAATTTGACCATACTATACCATCCCAGACTTGCAAATTTAAATGCAATCTGGCCAAGGAACTCTATGAAAACAATAATAGACAACCTAAGATCTAGAGAAAAGGAGTGATTGCGTGATCTTTCATGGAGTAACATTAATTTTGCACCAATACCAATAGAAAAGCAACTCTGACATGACCAACATGAGCATCCAAAATGCCATAGTATCCAAAAGTCACCGTCAGGCTGACATCTCTTCTTTGGCCAACAGGAAGTCATTCTGCACAGACTTTCCCTCACCTTTTTGTTTGGATCATATCAACACCTGGTAAAGAACCTAGAATAATAATGGGGAGTTTGTAGAGGAAGATGTTTCATAACCTAGATGCTGAATGCCCTCCATAAATAAGTATCAGTATTTATCCATATTAACAAATAACAGTTCATAGAATCACTACTTGAGAGCTAGAAGGCACCTATCTAAATCCCTCATTTTATAGATGAGAGAATAAACACTAGAAGAGTGAATATCAAAGACAATATCTGAACCCAGGCTTTCTGATGCTGGAAATAACTCTTCTTCCACCATATAGGTTTTGCATCTACATGGGGTCAACCAAAAACTTGACAACAGAGAAATTCGAGTCTGCTGTTGTGATTTTCTTAGCATTTTCTATAGAAACTGGCTACAAAGCAGTTTTATAATGCTCTATATAGTAAATGACACTTTCCAAAAGTACAGCTGCTGAAAAAATCTGGAAATATCTGCATAAACTGAAGCAGAATTGGAAAAACATTGTACACAGTAATAGCAATACTGTATGATAAGCAACTATGAAAACTTAGGCGAAGCAATTCTGAAAGACTTATGTTGGGCAATGCCATCCACCTCCAGAGAAGGAACTATTGGAATCAGGTAGATGCAGATCAAATAAAGCATACTATCTTTCACATCAGTGTATATGCTGTTTTATTCTAGGGTTTGGGTTTTTTATGAGTATGCTCTTGCAACAATGACCAATATGGAAGTGTGTTTTGCATGATAATACTTGTATGGTCCACATCAAATTGTTTACCATCTCCAAATTGGGGGAGAGAAGGAGATGATTTGGATCTTATAATTCTGGAAAACATATGTTGAAAATTATTATTATATGTAATTGGGGAAATAAAATAGCCTTGAACTCAAAAAAAGTACAGCTGCTCAATTTCAAGAAAAACTTGTTATGAAACTAAAATAGCCACATACTCAGGGCCTCCTAAGTTGCAAAAGGTTAAAATCTGCCTTTTCAATAAGTAACAAATAATTTTTGCTTCATCTTAATAAATCTGAGTAACTGTTACAAAGAAACCTTCCCTGGCCAAGTTGAAAACAAGAAAGGTTAGTAATTGGTCCAAAGATCAAGGACAATAGAGAAGAGTCCAAATGTCACCCAACACTATTTAATGAGATCAGCCTCTTCACTAAATGTCTTCAGATAAGTAATTAGAAAGACTTGGTGAGTGCATCAGCATATTAACTCCTTTCTTGCTCTTGTCTTAAGGACCTAGAAAATCTGGGAACAGTACTTTTTCAGTTTATAGCACCAATTAATATGCATGCTGCAAGTTATTGTAAGCATAAACAAAAACATTTATTTTTAGTAGTATAATTGCAACTAGAATTCATGGAATCAATTATCAGCACATGTAAATATGAAAAAGTATTTGACATTCTGGGTCTGTTTCTTTCTTATTATATTCACCAAGGACATATTTGCTAATTTGAGTTTCAATAGCCTTTACATCTACTTCCACACCTACATCCACTTTCTGATTAGCTCCCCAGACAATGTCCCCTATTCTCTCTACTCACATAATCTCACACACACACACACACACACACACACACACACACACACACACACACACACACCCTGAGCTCACCAGTATCATTTCTCACAAGTTAAGTTTGCAAAACTATGGCACTAGCACAGTGCCAGGCACAGAGTAGCCACATCGTAACTGCTTTTCCATTTATTCATTCTCAATTTTCAAGATAAGGACTTTGGTCATGAGACTTTAATAAATGCTTTTTAAAATTCTTTGGATTTCTTTCTTGGCCAAGTTGAAGCTCATTTCATGGAGACTTAGATTATATCTTTAGGGCCTTTGGGTTAGAAGATTGCATACTTGCACATAATATGAACTATTCAGTGGCTTCAATTCAGTTTACCTGTCTTTGCCCCAAATTGTTTCTCTTTTTTGTAAACCCTGGCCTCGAATTCCTTTTTCATTCCAGTTAAATTCAACTTGCTTTTTTAGACTTGAGGGCAGCAGGGCAGATGTTATCATCATTATTCAGAATTTATATACCACTTCACATTTGCAAAGTACTTTACAAATGTAAGATAGCAGATTCTTTCACTTAGGAGTCTGAGGAGGGCTGTCACAATGGAAAAATCAGTTATTTCACTGGCAACCATCTCCCCTTAGAGAAACTTGCTAATGACATTTCTAATGAGAGCAATCACAAAAATCTTCCTCTCTGTGTCAATGAGAAATCATTCCAAACTTCCAAGCCAGAAAAAAAAAAGCTTTGAGTCTCCTATAAAAGCTAAATTTGTTTCTAATTTATCCCTTTTCCTAAAATGTGTGGTCCAAAGGCCATTCCAATAACACATTAATGATATGTTGTTTGCTCTTCAGTTTTAGTGATGGCTAACCTGAAACCAAGCCTCCACTTATTTTCCAGGTGCCTGAAATGATGCGAAAATCTGTTGGATGGACTGCAGTTTTAAATCTTAAGTGAAGTTGACAATTTCTGTTTCTGTCACATTGTCTTTCATTAGCATCACTTCTAAGGTCACAGCCTCATTTTTCCCCATGCATTTATTTTTGAAGTTGAAAAATTTTAGTAGTGATTTTGTACCCTAAAAAATTTAACTTTCTGCTTAGATTGTAAAAATCTCATTAATGACACAATTCCCTAATGATTTAAAACACTATATATGCAATTTAAAGAAATATAATCAAATATTTTGAGAAAAAGATTTTTATTATATGTAACATCTACCCTCCTTCTGGTTCTTCCTTCATTCTCAACAGGAATCCTTACCTCCTTTATTGAAAAGAACTTTGTCAATACTATCTCCATGACATCTCTCATTTTACCAGTATCAAATGGTTCAACATCAGAAACTATTGTGGATTTGTCAGTAGAAATGGCATTTAAAAAGAGTTACTACCATCTGCATTGCCACTGTACCCAAATGACCATGGGATCTCTTCATTTGACTTGCAACCTTCCATATGTGTTGTCTCCTCCATTAGAATGTATGTTCCTTGGAAACAAGAACAAATTTTATTTTTCTATTCATTTCACCAGCACTTGCCAAAGTATTTTGCACAGAGTTAGTATTTAATAAATGCATTAATTCATCCATAAATTTCCTTCTCTCCAGTCATATAGCCATCACCTTTCTTCAGGGTCTTCTTTCCTCCCACCTAGATCATAGCTTCTAAATTTGTCTCTCTGTTTTAAGTCACTCCCCACTCAAATCTATTCTCTATATGACTACCGAATTGATTTTCCAAAAGTTCATGTCTCACCCTATCATTCCTCTACTAAATAAATTCTAGCGACTCCTTCTTACCTTTATGATTAAATGTAGATAAGTAAATTACCTTTCCAGTCTTATTACATATTACTTCCATTCACTGATTCTGTAAAACATTTATTAAGCACCAACAATGAGCACTATATTATGAGAGAAGGTATGCAATCAAATAAAATACAGTGCCTCATCAAGTTTCTGATTTCATTCAGGGATAAGACTAAACACAAATTAATAAACTATGCTGGGTTCTATGATGAATACATTTTTGTTGTTGCACAGTTGTTTCAGTCATGTTTGATTCCTTGTGGCCCCATTTAAGGTTTTCTGGGCAAAGATGCTGGGGTGGTTTGCCATTTTCTTCCAGCTCATTTTACAGATGAGGAAGCTGGTCCAAAAAAGGATTAAATGAGTTGCCCAGGGTCACACAGCTAGTAAGTGTCTGAAGCCAGATTTGAACTTAGGAAAATAAGTCATCTTGACTCCAGCCCTCGCATTCTATCCACTGAACCACCTAGCTGCCTGATAACTGCATTAGAGAGGTATAAAACTGAGGGCAATATGAGGTTTGAATGCTAAGGTCTTTAGCAATAAAGAGCTTTAGTGAAGGTTTCATAAGAAGGAGGTAACATCTGAGTTGACCTTCAAATGTGTGATAGGAATTGAGAAGGTGAAGAAGAGATTAAGGGGCCTCATATCAACCTGAGCAAATATATAAAGGCATAAAACCAAGTCATCCATTCAGGCTAGAGCATAGGTTGCATGAAGAGAAGTTAAACGAAGAGCCTGAAAAGGTAAATTATGAAGGTTTCTGGATGCCAGGCAAAAGAGTTTTGAACTTTACAAAGGAGGCATTGCAGAGCTACTGAAAATTTTGGTGAAGAGTGATAGGACCAGACAAATACATGAGTAAGACTTGACTAGCAGTGGTATGAAGAATAGATTCATTGGAGGATGGAAAGGATAGAGGCAGGCTATCTGTTAGCAGACTACTGTCATAGTGCAGGCACATAGAAATAAGGATCTATTAATAGGGTAGTGGCAGTGAAGATGAAAAGGAGAAGCAAATGTAGGAACTATACAGAAGTCAAATCAAGAGACTTGGTAAAGGACTGGCTATGAAAAATATTCACTAGATTATTATTCACTGACTCCTTCCCTTCTCCCCATAAAAAAACTCGTGTTCTCCATGTCCAAAAAAAGTTTCCCTTGGCTTTCTATGTACTCCCTTTGAACTACTCTTTCATCTTTCCTTCATTTCAATGCCAAACTGAAAGAGTTTCAAACAGCTTCTGCTTCCATATGACCAACTCCTTCTTCAATCTTTTGTAGTCTACTGAGGCTACTCTCTCTACAAGGTCATCTATAACCTCCTATTCAAATTCAGCAGACTTTTCACAGTCATGCTTCTTGACCATTTGGAAGTTTGTAACATTGAGACCATTTCTTTCTTGATAACTTTGACATCCAATTAATAGACAAATCTACCTCCAAAAATATTTCCTGGCTTCCCTCCCACAGAATCATTGGCTTTTAGAGTTGGAAGGAACTTTAGAAGCCATCTGGTCTGGTCTGTACTCCTGGGAATCCTTTCTACAACATGCCTGACCCATAATCAAGCAGATTTGGTTTGAAGACCTTAAATGAGGGGGAACTCATTGCTTTCTGAGATAGCCCATTCCCCTTTGGGAAAGCTCTAATTGTTCAGAAGCTTTTGTTCATTATAGCAAACCAAAACTTTTCTCTTTGCAGTTTCCACTCATTGAACCTAGTTGTTCTGCCTTCTAGGGCCAAGTAGAACAAACTTTATTACTCTTCCACAAGGCAAAAGCTTTCACATGCTTAAAGAAATATTTCAACTTCCAAGAGCCAAGATGCAGAAAGAAATAAGAAGGTACCTCAGAGCTTGTCCAAACTCACTCTCCAAATAACTACCAAAAAACCCTCAAAGGCAAATGCTTAAAGATAGTAATCACATACCTCCCTCTTCTCCAGGTCAATAATTCTATTTCCTTTAACCAACTTTCATATGGTATGAATTTTAGACCCTTCGCCATCCTGGATGCTTTCTTTTTCTTTTTTTAAACCCTTCCCTTCCCTCTTGGAATCAATACTGGGTATTGGTTCTAAGGCAGAAGAGTGGTAAGGGCTAGGCAATGGGAGTTAAGTGAACTGCCCAAGGTTACACAGATAAGAAGTGTCTGAGGCCAGATTTGAACCTAGGACCTTCCATCTCTAAGCCTAGCTCTCAATCCACTGAACTACCGAGCTGCCCCTGACGCTTTCTTCTCAATACTCTGCAGCTTATGGCTATCCTGCGTAAATTGCCCAGAGCTAAACAGAATATTCCTCCAGTGGTGTTACCAGAGCAGAATAAAGAAAAATCTTACAGTATTAGATCTTCACTCTTGGACCATATGTCACTCTTAATGCAGCCTATGGTTAAAATAGAGTGTTACTGGATAGACAAAGGAAGGGGAAGTTGGGAGAAGTGGAATTTTTTTTCACATTTCCCCCCATCCTTAAAGAAGTTCTAAAGAAGCAAGTTCATCTATTGACAAGCTAAAGAGCTTATATCAGATGACATATCAGTAGTACAATCACAATTGGTAAGAGTCCCCAGTTTGGAAAATTCCCGACATTCAGACAAAAGTTTTGGCTCTCTGCCCTAATTTATTTATTTTATCTCTAGCTAACCTTTAATCTCTCTATATTTAAAGTAAGATCCAGATGTAGGAAATATTTTAGTAGAAGAAGAAAGAATAAATTATACTGTCAGTTACTGGATAGACATAGAGAGGATAGTGAATCCACTTGCCAAGTGACATCTTAAGCAATTGCCTAATCATCCATAGATTCCATATCCCCAAAAGCAAACCAAAAAGAACATGTAACCAGACCCCATCAATATACATCACTCCTAAAGATTAGATAACCATCCCCTAAAGCCCACTGGAGAAAGCTTGCCCCAGAAAAAAAATGTCCATTTTAGATAATAGGTAACCTCCAGACACCCTTCTAGCTATTTGCTTTGAGGATTTCTAGATTGTCACAGGATCCAGAACTATAATAAGCTCCCCTCTAAGTAACAGAAACTACTAAATATAATTATTGTCCAGCTATGGAAAACAAGTGGAGAAGCATAGTAAATGGGAAATAAGTTCTTAATTTGGAGTCAAAGAACATAGTGCTGAATCCTGGCTCTTCAGTTTAATATCTGTATGACTTTAGAAAAGTAGTACCTCTGGATCTTATCTGCAAAAAGAGGGGTTTGAATTTGACTTCCAATTTCCCTACCAGCTTTGAATCCATGATCCTATGTTATTAGCATACCACTTTTGTCTAGAGTAACGCCAAACAGTAAAATGTTGCAGTAGAATAGAGTTCACTTTCTAAGCAATTCTCAGCCCATTTTTTTAAACTCACAATATCTCTATGTGTATTCTAAAACCTGAATAATAGTATTTAAAACAAAAAAAAACATTATTTTCTCGGAGAATACAGACATCATCTTTTCATCTCTGGCCAGTGCACAAGTAACTCCATCAGGTTCTTACAGACTGAACTTTTGGCCCTTACTTACAAAATTATGCAGGAATTGTCTCCCTGGGCAAAGAACATGACCAGGTCTTTTTTCAAATATTTGAGTGGCAGACCTGGGGAATCCATAATAACTTGACACAAACCTTGTATTGTTTGTACTCAGGTCTCCATTCAGCTTAGTTCAGTTCCCAAATTCATTCTCCTCAGTATCTGTTATTTCATAATGATTTTGTCATTCTATTTCTTCCCTGCCTCAATGTCCCTGGGACCCCCAGACAAGCTTTTGCTCTAGAATTTTCCATATATATCATTTTCTAGGAAGAGAAACAAGTGACCTCTTCCAATGGCCTGAAGGTTCTCATCAACACAAAATATCAATAGTATGGCAAAATTGGTCCCCAGTGAGTTACTTGTTTTGGGAAACTAGTTCTTCAGTGTATAGTTCATGCACTCCACTTGCCCATATGGTTGTGAATGACAAATCTCTTAAAGCCACCAACTGAAGGTAACAATTATGCACTTGTACATATAAGACTCAAGCCAGAATTCAACTCCAGATTCAACTGACCCCAAAGTTGATGTCCAATAAAGACACTTGGGCCTAGGATGGGAGTTCCAGAGCTAAGCAGATTAAATCCCCTGCCTAGATAATGAAAGCATTTTTTTCTGATGGTCTGATTTAGAGGCCCTATGCCAAAGAGTGACAAGTGGGGAAAAAGCCAAGAAGATGTCAAAGTGGCCAGGGCAGATGGTTGTTTCTATTAAGTCCATACAATTAGTTTGTGAACATTAAAAGCTGATTAACCAGAGGTCAGGTAGGTAGCTCAGTGGATTGAAAGCTAAGCCTAAAGATGAGTGTTCCTGGGTTCAAATCTGACCTCAGACACTTCTCAGTTGTGTGATCTGGGCAAATCACTTAACTCCCACTGCCTAGTTCTTACTGCTATTCTTTCTTGGAACCAATACACAATATTGATTCTAAGACAGAAGGTAAGGTTTAACCCCACCCCCCCAAAAAAAAGCTGTTTATCTGGTTTGTGGATTATTTTAGTATTTCTCCAACTATCTATCCTTTAGCAACTCACCCTGCACAACCACAGTTACCTTGATTGTAAGAAATTAGATGGAGTGTTTATGGAATATGATATTAATAGTTATTCTTTCCATCAAATCTCCAATCTATTCTCAAAAACTTTCAAAAGTCCTGCCTTTGTAATCCTTTCCCAAAGCTTCACCTTTTCTCCATATGCACTTGCTAAAGGTGGAAACAATGAAATAGTCTCAATTATAATTGCATCAAAAATCCACTTGCAGTCCATTGTAATTTAAATTTAAACACATGGAGTCTATGCATAATCAAATTGTACTTGTAAAGAATTCTATTAAATCAAACTAAAATGTAAAATATATAAGAGTTTAAAAAGTAATTTGGCACGTGCCTTGCAAACCATTCACCAGTGTTTAGAAATACCTCATTCCTTCATATAAAGAGAAATCTTTCACACAGACTCATTTCTGGATGCACAAATTTATATTAAGGACTGAAATGTATCATCTTTTGTTGGCCAGGCAAAAAAATAATAATTCCATAGAGCTTTATCATTTAAAAGCAAATTCTTTAATTACCAAATTCAGAGTACCAATAAATTCCTCATTCAAATGTAAGATTGTTCTTTTTTTCTACTAAAGCTCTCCTGGAATTTCATGAAGTTCTTATTAGTATAATGATTACTTTGTGTTCTTTGAAAGTTACCATTTTCTCATTCCCTCAGATACAGATAAGCAAATATGATATTTCTAAATCTCTTACTGTCTTCAAAACTGCCCCAATCTTCCCCTATCCTTAACAAAAATAAATTCTTAACTCTATTACTATAACTTTTCTCCTTTCATAGACAGATTAAATAAAAGTCTGTCAGATACCTAAAAAAATCTGATTTTCTCAACCTCTTGCAAAATGATTTCAGCCTCTAGTCATTGACAGAAAATGCTCTCAGCAGGTTCATTGATTATTTCTTTAATGCTCAATCCAATAGGTTTTCTTATTCTTCATCCTTCATTGCCTTTACAGATTCATTATCTAAGTCCCACTCTCTATGCATGAGCATATTCTTAGGGTATATGGAGTATTCAGGGAAGACTAGCACCTCTGGCCTGAGGGCTTGCCAAGTCCTTTTCAGGGCTACTCATCCACCTTTGGGGTTCACCTTTCACCCAATTCTCACCTGTATCTCCAAGAAGCTGTAGCATGTGCAGCAGCAACATCCCTGTAAATCTGTCTCAGTAGATGGGCTAAATCAGATAAGGGGAACCAACAGGCTCACATCCATCAGTGAGTTAGGGAGATGTCTATCCTAAGCATGAGAAATGGATGGGCAGATGAGAACAATTTGTTCCATCTGCTATGAAGGCAGCTGCAACAGGTGCTGAAGAGCTTGATCAGACACTGAAGACATCAAAATCATTCACTGCATCACAGGCCATAGCCACTCATTCTTTCTTTTGTCTTGCCACTGGATTTTGATGACTCTGGAAGAGAAAATGGGACTTTGGACACTGTGCAACTCTGCCTCACATTCAAGTCACCTACAAGTCAAGACATTACCCCATGCTGTCATCAATCCTCTTTGAAATGAAGGGCAAACAACAATATTCTAGAATTATTCTGTTCTGGGCTTTCTTTTCTATTCTTCTGCACTTCACTCTCTACCCCACCGCTACTATTTTCTCCTTTATTCCAGTCTGATGAAGAGGTGGCCCTTCTCACCAAGACCAGCTCCTCTTCATGAATGTTTGATCCTGTCCTCTGTATGTTAGACATTTCAAACTATATTCAAAACAAAATTCATCCTCCCCAATAAAACCTTTCCTTCTTCCTTATTTCTTTGTTTCTACTGTTGTAATGAAATTAGGGAAAGTGGAGGTGACAGGCAGAAAGCAGAGAGTAAAGATTCCAGAACAATGGGTCAGTGACTGGCTGAGTTGGCAGTTGGTCCCTAGACTTTCACCTTGGAGGTACTAGTTATTCTCCTCTCTGGGTATCCTGTCTCTGTGGATCATCTATCAAGACTTCACTGTCCAGGAAAAGGTTGAGTTTGGTGAGCCATATTAGTGGAGGGTGGTGTCAAGAGCCTTACTCCCTCTCCTTTGGATTAATTGCTGTGACCCTATTGGATTCCTGACAGACCCTTGAAGGACAACAGACATAAGATCTCCCAACCAGCCCAGTGGACCTGTTTTACCTTCCAGCTTTCCTTTATTTTTAAAATACTATCAAAGGGGGAATTCTGGATAGGATTGAGTTAGGCAGCTAGGTAATTTAGAGAGATCAGTATAGAAAACCTGTTGGATCTTGGTGGGAGGGAATGCAAATCTGTCCTAGTTAGTTCTTCCCAATCCCTTCCCTTACCTGACCCAGATAATTAATAAACCCTTGTTGTTGTTACCTTGACAGTCTCTCCCTGAAATCCATACCCAGATCAATAGGATTTAAGTTACTGGCCCAAGGACCATTAAGAATCTAGAACATCATTTAACATCATTCAACCTCTATACCACCAACCTATTAATACTTATCAATACTTATTTTAACAACACATTCTTTTATTTTTTCACTACTGAGGTTATCTTTCTAGTTTACAACCTCAGTATTATTTTCAATTCCTCACTCTCACTCCACATAACCAATCAATTGATGAATCTTGTTTCTTTCTCCATAACATTTCTTACGTGATCCCCTCTCTCACAGAACCACCACTCTACTTCAAGCCCTTCATCTGGACTATTGTAATAGCTTCCTATTTGATCTCCCTTTTTAGTGACCCCATTGCAATTTATTCTTCACATAGCTGCCAATGTGATTTCTGTACAATTTAGACCCAGCCATGTCCTTCCCCTGGGTAGCCAATTGGAACAGCCCATGGAGTGCTGGATCTGGAATCAGGAAGACTCATCTTCCTGAGTTCAAATCTGGCCTCAGAGACATTTACTAGCTGTGAGACCCTAGATAAGTCACTCAACCCTATTTGCTTCAGTTTCCTCATCTGTCAAATGAGCTAGAAATGCCAATGGCAAACCATTCCAGTATCTTTGCTAAGAAAACCCCAAATGGGGTCATGAAGAGTTGGACACAACTGAAATGGCACAACAACATGTCACTTTCCTATTCACTAAATTCAAGGGGCTCCCCATTGCTTCTAATAATAAACACAAGAGTCCTCAGTTTGGAATTTAACTTGGCTCCCTCTTATCTTTACAGATTTCATATACTTTATTCCCTTTCACATATTCAATGATCCACTCAAGCCATCCTATTTTTTGATGTTCATACATGCCACTCCATATCAGGTTCTTTTGACTTTGCATTAGCTGTTTATTACTCCTGAATTGTTCTCATTCCACATCTCCCCACCTGGAATCCCTGGTTTTCTTCAGGATTTATCACAAATGCCACTTCCTGGGGGAAATCGTGGGAGGTTTTCCGCCTCCAAGATTACATTGATTTGTAAAATCTAGCATGTAATTATATGTGTACATCTCATCACTTCAATATAATGCAAAAATGTGAGAGCAGGAACTATTTTGCTTTTTTTGTTTATCTCAAGCGTAATACAATGTAGGACATATACTAGCACTTAACAAATATTTCATAGTTAGGGGAAAGGGAGCCTCAGAATTTACTTAATTTGTTACATTAAAATACTCAGATAACTCTCTCCCTCCCCTCCCCCATTAGAGAAGACATCATTTGACAAAAAGATATACATATAATATAAAACTATGTCTTGCTTATTTGTATTTATTAGTTCTTTCTCCGGAGTTGGTCATACGCAAGTCATTGTTCAAACATTTCTTTTCTTGTATATGATGTTCTTTTGGTTCTGCTTGTTTCACTCATGTAGGTCTTTCCATGTCTTTTTTTTTTTATTAAACTTGCTCATCATTTCTTGCATTGCAGTAGTATTCCATAACAATCATGACTCTGGGTTTTAGGCTAAAACAACAATGGCAGAGCTCTTCCTCCCATGAAAATTCTAGCTAAAACCAGAAGATAAAAGTAGAACACAGCATCCCCTACAATTTCTGCTTCGTGAAGCTACATCTGGCAAGGACCACCAGAGCAGTGAAATAATATTGAGTCATGGTCCCATAAGAGCAACAGAGATGAATGCCCAGACAGAGATTGCACACTACGTGAATTCCAGTAAAAGCAGTGAGATATCATCAGAAGTCAGTGGCAGCCTCCAAGCATCAAAAGCATAATTTGCCCCTGCACAATGTGCCCATTCTGTTTCTATTCTACCTACTAATGGCAGTAGAGAAATGTTCCACATGTATGAGAGAAATGTTTTGTTGCTATTTTCTATTATGCTTTTTCATTAATGACTTTGATATGAATTAATTATGTATTATGGCTGACTAGTAAAGGTAAACACATCAATGAGGTTCATAAATTAGGGTTTTAGTTAAATGAAGACCCAGAGAGAACCCTGAAAATGACATAGAAAGCATATAGGTAGCTCAATGGATTGAGAGCCAGACCTAGATACAGGAAGTCCTAGGTTCAAAGCTGGCCTTAGATGCTTCCTAGCCGTGTTTCCCTGGGCAAGTCATTTATCCCCATTTGCCTAGCCCAGTGATGGTAAACCTATGGCATGGGTGCCAAAGATGGCACACAGAGTGCTCTCTGTTGGCACTTGGCTGCACACACACACACACACACACACACACACACACACACACACACACACTGAGTTCATTTCTAGAAAGGCAGAGGGACTTGGGCAGAGCTGCTCTCCTTCCCCTCTCCACTGTACCTGACAACATTTTTCCACATAACCCATCTCTCTGCCCAGCAACCCAATGGGAACATCTTGTGTGTGGTAAGGGTGGGGGCAGGGCAAGTTCTCCATCACTGCCTAACCCTTACACTTCTGCCTTGGAACCAATACACAGTATTGATTTTAAGATGGAAGGTACAGGTTTTTTTTTTGGTTTTTTTTTAATGGCATAGACTTGGGATTGAGGTGAAAAGTGGCCTCATGTGCCAAAAAACCTGAGATCATATAGTCTGGTCCTTTCTTCATCTGCTATAGGTAGTATTCTATTCATAAGGATCTATAGAATGTCTTTGGAGGGAAGGAGCTCCTATATATATATATATATATATATATAGTAGTCAATTAATCCTGCACTATATAGAGACATAGATGGTATCAGATTTTTGATTCTCCCATTCATTGTTCCAGTATCCTCCTATTGCCTATATGGTCATAGAACACAGGAAAGTGTAAGACAAAGATAAAATATATACTAGAAGGAATCAAAAGCTGAGGGTTTACTACCTATTTGAAGAGCATTTATAGGGGAAGTATGTATAGAAATAACCCATTTTATTTCTTCAACAGGTAATTTCTTCCATTTCTACAACATCCTTGGGGCTTCTCCAGGAGATTGCCACTGCATTTCTATCTGCCAGCACCATGAATTTTCTCACTCTATCTGTTTTGTTCAATGGCATTTCAATTTATAAGCTCAGCAGGGGCAGTGGTTGTGAAAGCAGGAATTGGTTTTTGGTTGTTGTTTTTTTCTTCTTTTTCTCATTTCCTGCCTTCACCTTCCCCACCCCCACCATTCCAATGAGCTGTCTTTTTTTAGGGTACTTGTACAAGGGCAGGTTAGGTCTCTTACAAGACCTCTCTCTAAAGGGATTGTGTATACTTATTTTGCCATCGCATTAAACTTGCTAAAATCTATTTTAAGGAATATTTGCTACTGGCCATATAGTTGGTTGGTATTGATTAGAAATATAAAACCTTTCCATTTTTTCCACATATCCACTTCCCTACATCAAAATGGGGGAAGGCTAATGATGGTTGAGGAAAAAAAAATTTGAAAAATTAGAATTCACAAAGTGAACAAAAATATAAAAGACAGAATAGGTAATGAAATAAGAGGATTCACCCCTATGAGGGCCTTCAGCGAACAGAATTCTCAGATCTGTCCAATTCTCCCACTTTAACTGCTACTTTACTATTCCCACTACTCAGCTTTGATTCTTCTAGGAAATGTCCTTCCAAAACTATAGCTATTCCCTAATAAGAAAGGTTTCGGTGTTCCAGGTTTGATTCCAGCCACACTTTTTTCAGCCTTCATTTTTCTCAACAGTCCACTTCTTACCAAACTCCTTTGTTGGTTCATCATTTAGATCAGTGGTTCCCAAACTTTTTTGGCCTACCACCCCCTTTCCAGAAAAAATATTACTTAGCCCACTGGAAATTATTTTTTTTAATTTTAATAGCAATTAATAGGAAAGATAAATGCACCTGTGGCCATCACCACTCCCCCGGAGCACTGCAGCACTCACCAGGGGGTGGTGGCACCCACTTTGGGAATCACTGATTTAGATCATTCTTTCTATCTGTGGATTATCCAAACAGATATATATGTGTGTGTGTGTGTGTGTACATATATATGTACATATATATATTCTGTCTTTGTCTGTGTCTGTCTTTTTATCTGTCTCTCTCTGTGTCTGTCTCTGTGTCAGTATCTCTTATCTGTCTCTATCTATCCCTCTCTTTATCTGTCTCTTCTAGTCTGTCTGTCTGTCTCTCTCTCTATGTAAGTCTCTATGTTTGTTTCTGTGTCTGTCTGTCTGTTTCTGTCTGTCTGTCTCTATCTTTGACTCTCTGTCCTCATTAACTTTCACGGGTCTAATTATTGTCTCAATGCAGACGGCTCCCAGATCTACCTATTTTACTCGTCTCTCTTAAGACACATTACCAGGGGGCAGCTGGGTAGCTCAGTGGATTGAGAGCCAGGCCTAGAGACAGGAGGTCCTAGGTTCAAATTCGGCCTCAGACACTTCCCAGCTGTGTGACCCTGGGAAAGTCACTTGACCCCCATTGCCCACACTTACCATTCTTCCACCTAGGAGCCAATACACAGAAGTTAAGGGTTTAAAAAAAAAATTAAAAAAAAAAGACACATTACCAACTGCCAATTGGATATTTCAAACTGAACATATCCAAAACTGAACCCCATTATCTTTCTCCCAAAATTGTTTCCCCTTTTATAAAATAAGCTACTTTCAAGTAGGAATGGTTTCATGCATTATATTTATATCCCTAGCACCTAATAAGCATTTTTTGATTTAACTGATCTCTCATTTGGAGAGCAAAATGACTGGGAAAATGTGCTTCATGAGTTCACTTGAGTCTGTATTTGAATTCAAGTTTTCCTGACTCCAGAAATACCACTAGTAGGTCTTTATCCCATAGAGGAGGAGGGAGAAGAAGAAAAGAAGAAAGAGAAGAAGGATAAAGGACCTGCTTGTCCCAAAATGTGTATAGAGGTTCTTTTGTGGTGGGGAAAAAAATTGGAAACTGAGGGGGATGCCCATTAACTGAACAAGTTGTGGTATATGATTACAATGGAATACTATTGTGCTAAAAGAAATGAGCAGAAGGATTTAAGAAAAACTTGGAAATACATCAGAGTAAAATGAGAAGAATCAGGAGGGGATGTGGGAAAATTAGGACACTAATTTTACATAGTAACAGCAATACTGTACTATAAACAATTGTGAATGACATAGCTATTCTGAGCAATATGGTCATCCAAGATCATTCCAAAGGATTTATAATAAAAAATACTATCTGATTCCAGAGAAAGAACTGATAGAATTTGAATACAAATCAAAGCAGACCATCTTCACTTTATTTTCTTCATGGTTTATGTGTGTGGGTGTGGGTGCTTATATGGGTGCCTATGAGTCTTCTTCCACATGACAAACATGGAAATACATTTTATATAAGAGCATAGGTATAGCCAATAGCCAATTGCTTACCATCTTAGGGAGGGGTGAGGTGAGAGAGAGAGAGAGAGAGAGAGAGAGAGAGAGAGAGAGAGAGAGAGAGAGATCATGTGGAACTCAAAATGTCAGAAAATAAATGCCAAAAGTTGTCTTTACACATCAAATGGGAAAAAACAAAATATTACTAAGGGGGAGAAATAAGATCTTTAGATATGAATATATAATTCAGGAAGGACTCATTCTAATACATGGACAGAATAGGAAGTTACTCATGTAGTTTGATTGAATACCAAAGGACCTCTGCCTTTCCACTCTCAAATTACATGGTCTGCTCCTCATTGACAGTACCTGAAATTCTCAAAGTTATTCCTTTAGATTAAGTCATTGAGAGACCTATTTAAAATGCAAGCAGGTTGGGCCACAAAACTATGTATACCTTTTGATCCAGCAATATCACTACTGGGTCTGTATCCCAAAGAGATCAGAGATAAGGGAAAAGAACCTACCTGTACCAAAATATTTTCAGCAGTCCTTTATGAGGTGCAAAGGACTGGAAACTAAGGGGTTAGTTATCTCTTTGGGAACTGGATGAACAAGTTGTAGTATATAGCTATAATGGAATACTATTGTGCCATAAGGAATAATGAACAGGATGAGTTCAGAAAAACATGAAGAGACTTATATGAACAGATGCAAAGTGAAGTGAGCAGAACCAGAAGAACAATGTGAACAGTAACAGAAATATTATACAATGATCATGTGAAGGATTAAATCATTATTAACAAAGCAAGCCTCCAAGATAACTACATGGGACTCATGAGGAAAATGCTGTCCATAGCCAAAGAAGGAACTATTAGAATCTGAGCGCAGATCAAAACATGCCATTGTGTACTTCATTTTCTTCATGAGATTTCTATTGTATGTGTGTGTTTCTTCTATCATGACATGAGTAATATGGAAATACGTACTGCATGAAAACATGAGTACAACCTATTTTAGACTATTCATCACCTCCTGGAGGTGTGGGAAGGGATGGAGAGAGAAAATGTACAGTTTAAAATCTCAAAAAACAATTGTCAAAAATTATTTCTACATGTAACTGAAAAAAGGAAAAATAAAAATATCTTTAAGAAATGTAAACAGTTTATTATATGAGAACATCATCACTTCTAAACCAATTTCAAATCATGCCACTGTTGCTCATTCATCCACTCCCCAGGGGCAAGAAGAGACTCTTGTCCCTGGGGTTCCATTCTGTGATATATGAGATTTCAACTTCAACTTGCCTGGAACCAGAAATTGGAATCCATCGCTTCTTGCTAGCTCCAAACTATGCATCTTTAACTTTCCCTGACACTTTTATCTCTAGCTCCCCTTTATGTGTTTTCTTTCTTCATTAGAATGTAAGCTTTGAGGGTAGGGCTTAGCACAATGTCTGGCACATAATAAACATATGATAAATGTTTTTTTCATAAATTTTCATTCATTTATAAATTACTTAAATAGATCAGTGATCTTATTGGTGCTAACTCCCTTTTAAAGTATAAGATCATAATCTCTTCTTACCCCACATGCTCTCATCCATATTCTTCTATAAATCCTCCAAAAGAAATTCATCCAATGTAGCTTTGAATGTTTTAATGTTTTGGTTTGCTTGGATGTTCTTTTAATATCTTTGAGGGTGACAATGAAGTATATTCTTGCCATATGTAAAGATGAGGCACCAGGAATGTTAAAATATAACCTAAATGGTTTGTGGGTACACACTGGGTTGAAGGAGAGACAGGACCAACCAGGATAGGGAGACCAGGGTTCACTGTTTATCAGACACAAGAATGGCAGTTGGCCCCAATGGGGGCCACCCAGCTCATCCTAGGCCAGGGTCTATGGAAACAGCAGGCAAGGTAAACGTTTATACAGGTTTAATTGGGAAAATAATAATGAAGGATGGGAATAAGGGAATTCTACACTTGAAAACCTAAGGGCAAAACACAGGGGCCAGGGAAGGACTTAACTACTCTATCCTAATTGACCTAAACCAGGCAGGGCCCAAAAGAGCAGTACTGGAGTCACAGGGAAGGCTTCTTCAAACCTGGTTCCAGCCAGGTTTGGTCAGCACAGCTAAAGGGCAATGGAGGTCTCACGGTAATCCAAGGATGGACACTGGATGCCAAGAGCCAACTCTGCCAGGTGATCCAAGGTACCCAGGTAGGGAGAGTGAGTTTGAAATGCTGTCCACCAGATCCCAACCCACTTCCCCACTTGGTGCAGCTCTGCAGGTCTTATCCACTTGCTGAAAGCCTTCACCTCTCAGGATCCCAGGGAATCTGGATGCAGTTTTTCCCTAACTCTGAGATCTCCCAGGGTTAGCAACAGTTATGTCCAACCACTAATGAAGTCTCAGAGCACAAGCCCACTTCCTGCTCCTTCATTCCATCTTGGGATCCTCTAGCCCTTCCTGCTAGGTCCAACACTATTACTAAATTAATTACTAAATAAACCCTCACAACACATATGACCAGGCATATATTTCAATAAGCACTCAAGTACTTTGCTAGGTACCGAGGATACAAAGACAAATGTACATGAAATCTCTTCTTTTCAAGAAGCTTACAACATAATGCAAAACACCATCCACATGTATGTATATGTTTAAACAAAACATATAAAATCTTGAAGAAAACCAAGGATTCATGTAGGTAGAATTAAAGAGTAAGTGTATTCCAGGCTTGAGGGATGGCCCTTAGAGAGCTGTCATCTGTAAGGAATAATAATGTCTTGGCTGGAAAGAACTTAGAATGCCAAACAAAGGAGTTCATAATTGATCCTGTAAGTAATAGAAAGCCTCTAAAATTCAGTGAGTGACATAAGCAGACTCTTGATTTAGGAAAATCAGGTTAGTGTATATGTGGAGCAAAGATGTCAAACACAAAGCCCTCAGACAATACATAGCCCAAGACACTCCAGAAAGCAGGTGTATCTAGATTAAAATATAATTGGAAAATATTTAATGAAATAAAATATAGATACATTAAAATGTGGCTATTTAGATCAATATACAGCCCACAGGAATCTTGAGATAAAGTTTAGTAGTCCCATTTCTATTTGAGTTCAACACCATTAGTATCAAGGATCGAGGATAGATTGGAGTGGAGAGAGATTAATTAGGAAACCATTCAATAATACAAGTGAGAAGTAATGAAGGTTTGAAGCAGGATGGTGATTGTGGGAATGAAGAAAAATATAAATGTTATGAAGGGGAAAGAGACATGATTAAATAATCCAAAATCAGGTGCAGGTCCTTTTTACATCTGATGGAGTGGCAGAGGATACTAAGAATTAAAGACTTATTAGACCATTTATATACACTAACTCAATTGTTAGCACTTGAAATGTGAGATTCTTGCCCAAAATTCTTGGAATACTATTGGAGGATATGAACTATATTCAGCTTAACATTTCCACTCTAAAATAAGTTTTAGGAAAATAGAAGGATGACTCACAAGTTCTCCTTTAGGAAGTAATAAAGGAGTTGTAAGAGTTGGCTATATCATGAATGTATTTAATGAGTTCCTTGGGCATCTGATTTTGCAGTACTTATGGTGAGTATTTGTTAAAAAAGACCATCACCACCAGAGAAAGGTCATTTCTCTTTACAAAGAACACCAGTTGTGAGAAAGTATTTTCATGACCTCAAGCCTAAATTTTCTCTTTACAACTTCAATTCATTGATCCTGTTCTAAGTCAAAACTCTTTCCTGCCTGATGACCCTTCAGAGATATCTGAAGGCAATTATCACATCTCCATTGATTTTTCCCTTCAAGTTTTCCTGTTCCTTCAACTGATTCTCATTGTCTCGATGAGTTGTAGGCAGGATTCTAACACCAGCACTCTATTGGTTCAGGTTTAATATGGAATATTCACAAGTCATTGAACATATAACAAAAAGACTTGGGGGCAGCTGGGTAGCTCAGTGGATTGAGAGTCAGGCCTAGAGATGGGACGTCCTAGGTTCAAATCTGGCCTCAGACACTTCCCAGCTGTGTGACCCTGGGCAAGTCACTTGACCCTGTTATATTGAAACGTGAATATAACAATCCCCATTGTCTACCCTTACCACTCTTCCACCTATGAGACAATACACAGAAGTTAAGGGTTAAAAAAAAAAAGACTTATTTAGCCCTGCCTCAACAAGGATATGTGACAAGGATACATGGCACTTAGTTTCTCTAGATGCAACCTTTCCTCCTCTTTTCCATATGGCGATATATCTGGTCAGTAGGGCAAGGTAAGATTATTCAACTGGGTTTTAGAAACCCACTAACACTGAGGGAAGCTAGACTCCAAATGGCTGGGACTTTTTATGTCCTTAAATGTGTGTAAATGGAATTATCTTCCTTTGTTCATTTTAATCAATCAAGAACTTTGAGTGCCCCTCCTTTCACATTTAGTCAAATATTTAAAGAACTGCCACCCACTCTGGCAGTGCCAGGCAAATTAAGAAACTATGATTGGGGGTGAAGGGGCCGGTTGGTTGGCTCAGTGGATTGAGAGCCAGACCTAGAGATGGGCGGTCCTAGGTACAAATCTGGCCTCAGATGCTACCTAGCTGTGTGACCCTGGGCAAGTTACTTAACCCCCATTTCCTGGCCCTTAACACTCTTCTGCCTTGGAGCCAATACACAGTATTGACTCTAAGAGGAAGGTAAGGGTTTAAAAAAAAAAAAAAAAGAAACTATGATTGGCTTCTGAGATGTGATAGATCAGCCCACAGTGAAAGGAAGTAGAAACCAGAGAGATAGGAAGTGACGTGGGAAAAGGGGTAATTATAGCTATTTATAGGTGAGACCAGAGAGCTGAACAGAGACATCTGTGTTGGAGGGACTTCTGCATTAGAGGGATTCTGCTGCATTGGTGTATCTGCATTGGATTTCATTCTGCGTTGGAGATTCTGCATTGGATTCTGCATTGGTGGCTCTTGCTGAAGAGACTACTGTGACTCCTGGTTGGAGATCAGAACCTGAGGGATCCTTTGTCAGAGTTGAGCTGTATTCCCCCCAGATTGGCAATTACAGGGTATTTAGCTAGGCACTACATTTCCCTCTCTTTACTATTTCTATCTTGCTGTAATAAAGCTACTAAAGCTACTAACAGCCTCGTGACTTAAAAGTTAATTTTTATAAACGTTGACTATAATAACTTTTTATAACTCTTAATTTGATCAAAACCAATTTTAACTCTTACAAATGACTAGGAAGCTGAATCAAGGAAACTGGGACCAATCAAGTCCTAGAAGTAGCTCTGTTCTAAGTCTACTCTATGCTAGCTGTGGTAGGAATGGGGTAAAGGATGGGGTCCAAGGTAAAGGGAAGAGAGCAGGGAAGGAAGCTGCCATTGTGTATAGGCCAGTCAGGTCTGAAGGCACCTTTATTTTCTTTTAGGTAAGAATCCTCATTTTGTAGGTAGGAAGAAAGAAATTGTGTCAGGGAAATGCTGGTCCTATTATATATGGCAAGTCAACTTTCTGGTGGTCTTCCTATGGGCCTTCCCATTTATTGAAGTCCTTCCTGAATATGACATCAAGAACTAACATTAACACTCCAGATTTGGTCTAACTGGAGTCCAAAAGAATAATTAACTCTTGACTCCCTGTTTTTAGAAGCTATATAACCCAAGACTGTATTAAATTTTCTCTATATCCACAATACATGATTGACTTGTACTGAACCTTAAGTCCACTAAAATCTCCACATATTTTCTGAAAAACTTCAAAATTAATTCTCATCCCCTTCATTTACTTGTTTAGTTGATTTCTTCAAGTGTAAAACTTCGCATTCAGTCCAATTAAATTTAGTCTTTTTTCCCCCTAAACCCTTGCCTTCTGTTTTAATATTAAGACAGAAGAGCAACAAAGGTTAGGCAATTGCAGTTAAGTGACTTGCCCAGAGTCACATAACTAGGAAATATCTGAGGTCAAATTTGAATCCAGACCCTCCAGACTCCAGGTCTGGTACTCTATTCACTGTGCTACCTAGTGGCCTCTAAATTTAATCTTAATATATTCAACACAGAATTATAATCTTCCCACACTGTGAAAAGATGGTGGAATAGGGTCTGAAGTTTTCTCACCCTTCAAATCCCCCATAAATGACTAAAAATAACTCCATAAAATTAACATTAAAAGTGGCAAAAACATAAAAGAGTCCAGAACAAAGCTGAACAGCTAAGGACAATTAGAAATAGCTAAGGACAACTAAGAAGAAAGGTTTCTGACATCCCTAGCCTCAGCTTTTCTTCCATAGGTCCTAGGGGCAGGAATAGAACAAACAGAAGGAATTTACAAAGCAACCCTGGTTAGCAGGGTTAGCAACCCTACCTTATTTGCTGAACTGGGGACCTATACCACTGTAATCTGAATCTTCAGGCAAAGGGCCTTGGAAATAGCTATGTTTGTTGGTGCCTTGGTTCAGGAGACCCTGGTTGACCCATGGCTAGGGACTGAAGGAGTAGACATCTCTAAGTCTCCAGGGCCAAACACTAAGGGCAGAAACAAAAGCCTCATTGCTAACAAATAAGAGACTTCGGAGGCCTGAAAAACTGGGACTAGACATTTGTTCTGTCTGGAGTTGCAGTAGTGCAGGAGGTGTGAGGAAGGAATGTACACCAGTGAGTGTGGTAAGCTAAGGGAGGGCTAGCCAACTTTGGTCACTCCCAGGAGAGTGGAGCACCTGGTTGTTTACACAGGGGGAGATGGAATGGCTACTTGCAGTTGCAGTGGTAGAATTGCCCATGGACTCTAGTTGAAGCACCTGAGGTCAATCACAGAAGGGACTTGATTTGAGGACTAGGAGTAAATCCTACTCTGGACTATAAAAACCATAATAACCAAATGAGACCCAGTAAAAAACAAATACACACATGGAGAAAAACAAAAATCCTGAAACCTGGGATAAGATACATCAACAAGACAGGGACTCTGGGACTCCAGAAAAAAAGCCAATAATTAAGTCTATTGGCCTGGCTGCTAAATTTTTTAAAGTAAATAAATAAAAATGAGCAAGCAAAGGAGAAAGAACACTGCTATTGCTAGTTATTATGGGAACAGAGAACATCTCACTCAGCTCAAACTCAGAGGACAGTGTAAAAATACCTACTTCAAAAATGGCAAAGAAATATAATAAATAGCCACAAGGTCAAAAAGAGCTTTGGGAAGTACTTTTAAAAAATCTCAAAAGCCAAATGACAGAAGTTGAGGAAAAATTAGAAAAAAAAATAACAGCAATGAAAGAAAATTAAGAAAGTTCTGAAAAAACAATCATCCAAATGGAAAGATAACCAAAAACTTAAGGAAGAAAATACTGTATTAAGAACTAGAATTGGAAAAGAGGAAGCTAATGATTTCCTAAAACAAGAAGAAATAATAAAGCAAAACCAAAAGAAGGAAATAATAGAAGAGAATATGAAACATCTTATCACAAAAGCAACTCAACTGGAAAATAGATCAAGGAGAGACAATGGGCTTCTGGAAAGCTATGATAAAAAAATTAGTTTAGACACCATAATCCAAGAAACCATAAAAGAAAACTGCCCAGAAATTCTAGAATCAGAGAGTAAAACAGAATTTGAAAGAATCCACTGATCACCACCTCAAAGAGACCCAAAGATGAAAATGCACAGAATAATCATTGTTAAGTTCCATAACCGCCCCTCCCCCCCGCCATGTTAAGGAGAAAATACTGCACTCAACAAGGAAAAAAATTAAACACTGTGGAGCTACAGTTAGAAAAACACAAAACTTAGCAGCTATAACATTAAAAGAGCAGAAGACATGGAACACATCATTTCAAAGAGCAAAAACTCTGGGCTTATACTGAAGAAAACATATCCAGTGAAGATGAGCATAATTATAAGATGGGAAAAATGGATACTAAAAGAACTAACGGAGTTTCAAATATTATTAGAAAAAAACTCAGAACTCAGTGGAAAATTTGATCTACAAGAAACATGCAAAAGTAATGAAAAACTAATCCTAGGCAACCCAAAATGTCAAATTCTTCAATTCTGGTGTGGAAAAATGTCATCTATGGTTCCTGGGAATAGCACCCTCACCTGAGAATTTTGAAGGGGCAGGTATAGATGGAAGACTTGAGGTCAAGGTAAATGTAATGGAATGAGCCTAAATGGTAGTGGAACAAACCAAAAGGAGGCAGGGTAGAAATAGCTATTTCTGTGTGGAAAAAGAATGAATGGAAGAACTGCAGAGGAGAAAGGAAACAGGAGGAGGAAGAGCACTGGTAGTACTAGAACCCAACTTTTATCAGACCTGGATTAAAAAGAGAACAATGGTCACAACTAGAGGGATAAAAATTTTCTTAATATACAGAGAAAAATAAAGGGAGAAAGGATAAGTAAGGGACTAGGAGTCTCCTTGTGGGGCTGAGGGAATAGAGTAGCAAAGGTAGCTTAAGAAAAAGGAAAAAAGGGGATAAGAAAAGGGAAGGATATTTAGTGAGGAGTACAAATCAAGAAGTAGGGAGTAAGTTAATGGGATAAGGGAATTAATAAGTAAGAGGCCACAGTTGGGAATAAAAGGAAGGGATTTTGGGAAGGGAGGATAGAATAAGAATTAAAAGGTAAGGGGGATGGATAACCGATTGACCTTTGGAAAGGTCGGCCAGTTTGGGACTAACAGGGCAAAGTGTTGGGATGATTTTGAAGAAGGGATCTGAATAGGAGAGGTAATGGTCAAAGGAAATTGGACATCTGAGGAGGAATGAAAGAGAAAAGAAGAAAAGAAAAGAAGAAGAAAGAGAGGGACAAACAGTGAAGAGGAATGGAGTAGATGAAAATACATAACTAGTAACTATGATGTTGAGTGTAATGAGATTAATTACATGGGAAGAAAATGGATAGCAGAAAGGACCAAAAGTCAGAAACTGATGATTTATCTACAAGAAACACACTGAAAATAAAAGACAAACATAGAGTGAAGGTGAAGGGGCTGGAGTAGAATATGCTATGCCTCAGCTGATTCAGAGAAGGCAGGGATAGCAGTAATGATCTCTAACAAAGATGGGACTAAACTAGATATATTTAGAAGGGATTAATAGGATAACTGTATCATGTTGGGGGAGGTGGGGTTTAATATGGATAATGAAGCATAATCAATATTGGATCTGTATGCACCAAGCATTATAGCACCTAGATTCTTAAAGGAAAAACTAAATGAGATACAGATGAAAATAGATAACAAAATAATAGTGGAAGGTTATTTTTTCCTCTTGGAACTAAATAAATCTAACCAAAAAAGAAAGAAAGAATTAAGTTAAGAAGAGAATAAAGCCTTAGATAAGGTAAATAAAATGGATATCTGAAGAGTCCCTACATACCTGTATAGTAGCAGATCTAAGCCTGATCATACACATAATCCAAACATAGTTTTTGGTGGGACAACAATGGCATAGAGGGAATAAATTCTGCAAAAGTCTTACTTCCAACAATCATCATACTATGGAGGTAATTCTGAATCCCTGAAGGATTGTGGCAAAGGAATAGATGTTCCACAGGGTATGACCAAGCTCAAAAGACTTGTTTTGGAAAGAGCATGGTCCTGGCAACAGATTGTCTCTGCTGCCTAAGGACCAATCTAGCAAAATGTGGTCCTGATAATATATGTTAACCAGACAGGCTAAAGTGATTAAATGTTGGATAGGAACATGGAGAAACAGGCCTAATATTACATTGCTAGAAGAGCTGTGACTTGTTTGTTTGTTTTTTTTAACAAGATGAAAATATACATTAAGATCTGTAAAGCCATCCACGCTCATTGACCTAGAAGTCCCATTACTAAGGTTAAGCCCTAAAGACATTACTGTATATTAATTAGAAATTTTGAATCTCATCCTCCAGAAGTCCTTCAGTATTTCCCAGAATTCCTTTTCCCTTTTCATTTACATGTGTCTTTACATTATGGTTTATATGGTTCTGTACCTCCTCTCTCTCATCTCTCTTCCATTTGCGTGTGCCTTTTAGTTTCCTTTTTGCTTCAAGTTAATTTTAATAAATCTTATTGAATATAATACTTAGAGTATTAGATACTAATTTTAATCTTTACATTTGTACTATCATGAAGGGATAGAATTCTCAAATATTTTTTAAGATAGAATAGATAAATTTTGCAGCCGCATTTTCTCCCACCACCTCAGATTGCTGCCCCTGTTGCCACTGCCCACATCAAAAGGAGAGCAGGGTAGCCCTCTCTCTGTGTGCGTTTGTGTGGCTCTCCCAGACCAGACCCTTCTGCCATCCACGCTTTTTCTCATGGAAGGGTGAGAACCCCAATCTTTTTGGTCACCCCCACCCCACCTCACATGGGTTTTCCAGCCTGTCCTAGACATCCAGAAAGTGAACTGTTTGGAGAAGACACCATGAAGATTCCTACAGAGACCACATACTACATCAGAAGATCCAGGGTGAACTTGGAGTTGTGGTGAATTTGAACTATGGGGGGTTGAATGCATTTATTTTGAATGTACACTCTTATGCCAAAGGGAAAAGGGGAATGCCCCCTAATTGGCTTTTTGTCAATGCACCTAACATTGGTTTTGTCTTTTTCTCTTTTATTTCCCTCTTATCCGCATATTATTGTAATTTCCCTCTAAATACTACAATATTGTATATACCTTTAGTTAAAAATCTTTAAAGTTTTAAGTTGATTGTGTTTCCATGATCCCTTTGGGGATACTAATCTCCCAAAGGATCACAGGAGGAATATATTAATTAGAAATTTTGAACTCTTGGACTTCATCCCCCAGAAGTCCTTCAGTATGTCCCAAAGTTCCTTTTCCCTTTTCATTTACATGTGCCTTTACATTTTTGTTTATATAGTTCTGTAACTCCTCCCTCTCATCTCTCTTCCATGTTTTCAGCTTGGGTGAGCTCCCACTTGACTCTAGTCTTTTAGTTTCCTTTTTGCTTCAAGTTCATTTTAATAAATCTTATTAAATATAATATTTGGAGTATATTGTATATTAATTTTAATCTTAACAACTGAGAGGGTAAAAAGCTATGTATATATAAAAATATTCATAGAAGCTTGGTTTGTTATGACAAAAAAACTGGAAATAACAAATGCAATGAATGGGAGAAGTGGCTGAATAGATTGTAATATTTGAATGTAATGGATTGTATTATGCCATTGAAATGACAAATATTGAAAATATAAAAAAATGAGAAAAATATATGAAGAGGAAAAAAGAGAATAAGAATAATAAATACCATGATTACTTTTTAAAAAGTCACAAAATTGGGGGAAAAAATTATCCCAGTAAAACAAATCCAAAGGGCACTCAAAAGCAGAAATTTGTATTAGCATACATATATAATTAACATATTTTAAATAAATTGTAAACAATGTGAAGTTTGTGATTTTGCACATAATTTTTATGCATTTGTCTAGTTAAATGCTTTTGTTGGTAGTAGTTGTTAATAAGTATATAATTTTAAAAATAAATATTTTTAGTCTGTTAGCATATTACTTGCATATTACTTTTCCCTCTCAGATCTGTGTCATCTTCAAATTTAATAAATGTCATTTACGTTCCTGTTATGCAGTTATAGACATATTATCTATTTGTATCCTCAGTACTTTGCACAGTATATTGCACATAAGTACTTAATAAATACTTCACTCACTATCGAAATCACTGGGGAAAACATAAACAGCTTAAATCCAAATAGAAAATCCTGAGACATTCCACTCAAGATTGAGAGCCAGTCCCAGAGACAGGAGATCCTGGATTCAAATCTAACCTCAGATACTTCCTAGTTGACACCCTGGACAAGTCATTTAACCCCCATTACTTAGCCCTTACTGCTCTCTGCCTTGATTCTAAGATAAAAGATAAGGATTTATTAGTGGGGAGAGAGGAAAATAGGCAATAATTTTAAAAACAAATTGTTTTCTCCAATACTGACCATTGAGGCTTTGAATTTGAATACCAACATCAATGTTATATATAATAGCTAACATTTACATAGCTCTTTAAATTTTTAAAAGTGCTATTTCTTGGGGGCAGCTAGTTGCCTCACTGCATTGAGAGCCAAGCCTAGAGATATGAGACCTGGATTCAAATTTGACCTCAGACATTTCCTAGCTACATGACCTTGAGTAAGCCACTTAGCCCCCATTGCCTAGCCCTTACCACTCTCTTGCCTTGGAACCACTACAAAGATGGAAGATAAGGAGGTTTTTTAATGCTATCTATTTCTCTATCTTTATCTATAAATATATATGTTTGTGTATATATAAAATCCATAAATATATTTCTGAATAATGATGATGATGCTGATGGTGGTGGTGGTGATGTTCAGTCATTTTATGACTCTTCTTCCCCTTATTTGGGCTTTTCTTAGCAAGGACAGTGGACCTTTTCCTTCTCTGGTTCATTTTACAGATAAGGAACTAAGGCAAGTGGCTTTGAGTGATTTGCCCGGGGTTAACAGTAAGTGTCTAAGGCCAAATTAGAACTCAGGTCCTCTTGATTCCAAGCCTGGCATTCCACTGAAAATTTTTTTTTAATTCTTACCTTCTGTACTAGTAAACACTCTAAAAAAGAAGGGCAAGGGCTAAGCAAATGGGATTAAGAGACTTGCCTAGGATCACACAGCTAGGAAGTGTCTGACACCAGATTTGAACACCGGATCTCCTGTCCCCAGGGCTAGCTTTCTGTCCACTGTGTAACCTTGTTGCCTATATATATATATAAACTGATATCCAAATGCATATATAAAATTCAATTTGGGTCTCACAACAATCCTGCTATTATCTGCATTTTACAGATGAGAAAACTTGAGTTGAGAGATGTTAAGTGACATCTAGAGTTATATAACTAGTAATAATTACACATTTGATTCAAATTCTGACTTAAGGTCTAATATCTTGCTGGAGGTAACTATTTTAAGGGTGGTTGGGGAATTATTCCCAAAATACTGAAAAAGGAGAGGCTACCAAATGTTTAGAGGGGGAAAAAAATCACAGATGTGATTTTCACCTGAAAGCAAGTGAAAAAAGAAACATCAATAACTACTGACATATGTATTAATTTCTCATCTATGAAAAACACTTTCAGCATTTACATATGTATCAAAAAATTGCACACCTATGAAAGAATGAAAAAGAAAAAAAAAGACATGGGTCTATATAAATAACCACATCTCTACCATTATATAATTGTCTAAAAAGGGCAGAAAACATAAGGTCCTACTCTGTTTATTATCTCCTAGCTATTAAAAAAAAGTGTTTTTCTCAGAAGAGTACTCATAAGACTCTCCCTCTTCTCCCATCCCAAATCACCATTCCTATTCCCCATACCTGTTGAGGACTTTGTTATCTTTCCTGTCACTCAGGTTTCTATTCTTGCAAACTATCCTTTATTACTGATCTTCTTTCCAGTATGTACGATCTATTGTTAAGTTTTGTCAGTTCTCTATCTCTACCACAATTCTTCCATCCATCCTTAATCTACACTTACAAAATCAACATCCTAGTAGAGAAGTTTCTTCCCTTGCCCAGACTATTACCATAGCCTCCTAATTAGTCTCTCTACTTCCACCTCTCTGTTCTCCAATCAATAATAAAAAAAAATTTCAAATCTGTGCTTGTGTGGAGCTCCATCCTCCACACAAGCACAGATTTGAAATTTTTTTTTATTATTGATTGATTTATGAGCATTGAAAGCCCCCCACAATCTGGTTCCAGACTTAAAATATTATTCTTTCTCAAACATTCTACATTCCTGCCAAACTGTTTTACCTGCTAGTCTCTATATATCATTTCATGTGTTTCTTCCATGCCTTTGCAAAGACTATATTCTATGCCTGATCTGCTCTCCTTCCTCACCTCTAACTCTTGACACTCTTGATCCCTCACTGTCTCTCACCTCTCCCAGTGAGAGGTTGCCAATCTTTGTTGATTGGCATCTATCTAATCTGTTGCCAAATTTTGTTGATTCTACTTTTAAACACCTTTGGTATACACTTCTGACACACCTCTGGCACTACCTCAATCTTTGCAGACCCTCATCATCTCATTGGAGAAGGAAATGGCAAACCGCTCCAGTATCTTTGCCAAGAAAATCCCAAATGGGGTCATAAAGTGTCAGGTATGACCAAATCAACTGAACAAAAACAACATCGCATACCTGGAATATTATCATAGCCATCTGGTTGGTCTCCTTGTCTCAAGTCTCTTCTAATTCATCCTCCACACAGTTATCAAAGTGTTGGGTTTTTGTTTGTTTGTTTTAAGTATAGGTCTTACCTTGTCATTATTCGACAAACCCCAGTGGTTACCCTTTACTTCCAGAATCAAATACAAAATTCTGCTTCACTTTTTAAAGTCCTTTATAGCCTGTCCCCATCCTACTTTAGTCTTCTTTTACTTCACTCTTGATCATAAATTTCTTTTCTCTTTTAACCCTCACTTTCCATCTTAGAATCAGTACTGTGTATTGGTTCCAAGGCAGTAGAATGGTAAGGGCTAGGCAATGGGAGTCAAGTGACTTGCCCAGAGTTACATAGCTAAGAAATGTCTGAGACCAGATTGAACCCAAGATCTCCCATCTCTAAGCCTGGCTCTGAATACAATGAGCCACCTAGCTGCCCCTTGACCATAAATTCTACAAATCAGTTGCACTGTCCTCCTTACTATTCCTCACATACTACACTCCATATCCCAAAATTATACGAATTCATTGGCTGTTCCCTATGCCTGAAATTTTTTCTTCCTCCTAATTTCTGCCTCCTAGGCTACCTGGCTTCCTTCAAACTTCAGTTAAATCCTTCTTCCTGCAAATAGCCTTTTCTGATCCTTAATTCCATTCCTTTCCCCAATTTATCCTGACTATATCATCTCACTATAGACTGTGAGCTCCATGAGAGGAGAGAGACTGCCCTTTTACTTTTCCCAATGATGAAGGGGGTGGGGGGTGCAGCTGGGTAGCTCAGTGGATTGAGAGCCAGGCCTAGAGATGGGAGGTCCTAGGTTCAAATCTGGCCTCAGACACTTCCCAGCTGTGTGACCCTGGGCAAGTCACTTGACCCCCATTGCCTACCCTTACCACTCTTCTGCCTTGGAGCCAATACACAGCATTGATTCCAAAGCAGAAGGTAAGGGTTTAAAAAAAAACAAACTGATGATGATGATGAATGCTTGGCACTTAGGTACTTAATGAATATTGGTTAATTATGATGATGATGATGATGATAATAATAATAATAATAATAAGCATTTATATATCACCTTCTGTGTGCCAGGCACTGTGCTTAGTGCTTTACAAATATCACCTCATTTGTTCCCCACAACAACCCTGAAAGATAGGTGCTATTATTCTCATTTTACTATTGAGGAAATGGATGCAAAAAGAGGTTGTGATTTGTCTAAGGTCACCTAAATAGCACATTTCTAAGGTCAGATTTGATAAGTCTTCCTGACTCAGAACCAGAACTCTCTTCACTGCAAGAATATTTGAGTCCCTTTAAAGCTCAGCTCTGTTCTGTGCTTTCCTGATCTCCCCAATTGTTAGTGTCACCCATCCCCCAAATTAGTTTGCCCTGACTCTGTATACTCTTTGTATGGACATGTATGGACATGTTTGTGGCCTCCCCAACCCCCTCTCCCAAGGAGAACAAATTTCTTGAGGTCTGAGACTGCTCCGGTATCCCCACAATCTAGTCAATATTTTGCATACTGTAGGCACTTAATAATTACTGAATCTAATGCCCAAATACTACATAAGTGCATTTGAGAGTTACAAAACAAGATCCATGAGTGAAGTCTGAGATGATTATTACTAATGGGGAAAGAAGGTGGGGAAGACATCTTTTAGGAAGGTGCCATTTGAATTAGGCTTGAATTTGGATTGAACGAGTGAGAGGTTCAAAAGGAAAATGTGATGAAAGAGGACATTTTAGGTGTGGTGGGGAAATGAATCTTTACTATTGCAATAGGCAAAGGTATAACTAACCTTTTTTTATACCTGGGAAAAGGGTAGCCATGCTTACCTGGGATATAACTATCAGGGAAAGGAAATGGGACCCAGATCAAAGAGAGGTTTCCACACTGTTTGAAGATGGGCTATTGCTGACTGCAAAGGGAGGAAAGAATCTCAAGGAAGTGCTTTATACATCTCCTAAATTTTGCTGCCACTAGGGAGAGGAAAGTTGCCCCAGAAAGACATCAGCATTCTATTCTAAGATGGAGAAGGCCAGTTCATCTCAATTTCCCAACCAGATGCAAGTCCTTGGGACCCTGACCTATTTGGGGACCTGACAACAGGGTTCCCAGAACACTTCCATGTTACTGACACCTGCTCCAGAGAAGCCAACTCTGTCCTTCCCCCAACCAGTGTCTCTGGTGATTTCTCAAACTTCCTTTTCTGAAGGAAAAGTGGTATGAATGCTTTTCTTTGCCCAAGGAGGACTCTGTGGGAGGCACAACTCCTAAGAACTTTTTAAAGGAAGACCTGGATGGGATCCCTTTGTTTTAGTTCAGTCAGGCAGGAAAAGTAGAACTGTTTTTCGGTTGACTTGTTTGGGTAGAGTGGTTCCTATTGCCACCTGAGGACATTTTGTGTAAAAAGCAGGTCTTGGTAAAAGAACAAGAAAGGCCTTGGTCTTACCTCAAAGAGCTAGAAAGTTTCAAATATCCAAGGGGTACGTTGGCCATAGTTATTTCGTTGCAAAGAAATTGTAACACCACAGGAGGCAGGTCAGTGGGGAAATGAAACAGAAATGCTAAATGGAGAATAGTGACAAGAAAGATCATGATACTGGCTTGGAATAAAGGACAATAACTGTAGCTTAATGGGCCCACAATGTATACTTAGAATGCATGACCGTAGATCTGTGTTGTGAGGGTTTATTTAGTAATTAATTTAGTAATAGTGTTGGACCTAGCAGGAAGGGCTAGAGGATCCCAAGATGGAATGAAGGAGCAGGAAGTGGGCTTGTGCTCTGAGAGAGACTCCATTAGTGGTTGGACATAATTGTTGCTAACCTTGGGAGATCTCAGAGTTAGGGAAAAACTGCATCTAGATTCCCTGGGATCCTGAGAGGTGAAGGCTTTCAGCAAGTGGACAAGACCTGCAGAGCTGCACCAAGTGGGGAAGTGGGTTGGGATCTGGTGGACAGCATTTCAAAATCACTCTCCCTGCCTGGGTACCTTGGATCACCTGGCAGAATTGGCTCTTGGCATCCAGTGTCCATCCTTGGATTACTGTGAGACTCTCAGTCCCTTTTGCTGTGCCGACCAAACCTGGCTGGAACCAAGTTTGAAGGAGCCTTCCCTGTGACTCCAGTACTGCTCTTTTGGGCCCTACCTGGCTTAGGTCAATTAGGATAGAGTAGTTTAAGTCCTTCCCTGCCCCCTGTGTTTTGCCCTTAGGTTTCAAGTGTAGAAATCCCCTAACCCATCCTTTATTTAGTTTCCCTCAAATAAACTACATAAATTTTACCTTGCCTGCTGGTTCCATAGACCTTGGCCTAGGGTGAGCTGGGTGAACGTTGGGCCTAACAGCAATTCCTGTGTCAGTTAAAACAGTGACCCCTGGTCGCCCTATCCTGGTTGGTCCTGTCTTTCCTTCAACCTGGTGTGGACCCACAAACCATTTAGGTTATATTTTAATAATAATTAACATCCCTGGTGCCTCATCTTTACATCTGGAAAGATGGAACACAAACAGGAAAAAAAAGCCACTAATGAAATAAAGAACAGTGACCAGAGAACCCTATCAGTAAGCTATTCTCATCTTGCTTTTTACTGATACCCCAGCCAGGGCAATACTGTTTGGAGGACTGTAATACTAAAAAAAAAGTGGGGCAAAAGTAGACATGCTTAACTCACTAGCAAATGCAGGGTGTTTTCCTCTTACTAGAACCCCTGACTACAGTGATACTATAAACTGAGGGGGCTTTATAGGACCCTAAGGAGGGAAAGTGGCAGGCCATTCAAAATCAAATATTTATTTACTGACTATGCATACTTACTATGCACAGGAATTTGACTATCCATGGGCTCCATTATTTATCCACTAAATAAACCTGCTCAATATTTGATGCCTTTTAAGTCTAAGTGCTTGTAAGGGGTGGGCAATCCAATTTACTAAGATGAGTGTGCTGATGGCCACTTTCAGGGAAAATGTCAATACTGAAGCTTTTTCCCAACATAGGAACCCAGGAATGAGCAAAGCTATAGGCTCCTTGGATACACACATGGGTAGGAGATGTAGCAAAACTTTTAGGCTGGCACAGAGAACAATCTGAGCAAACATCTAGAAGCTTGAAAGAGCAGGGCATAATTGGGGATGGAGGGGGGAAATAGGGGAGAGGAAGTGATGGGCAGAGAATTGTCCCTTTGGTCAAAGCATACATAAAGTGACTCAAGAAAATATTAGAAGTTGGGACTTTAGAGATAACAAGTACAGTAACAATTGACCATCTCTATCACTCCTTTAAGGTTTTGCATATATTACCTTATTTGATCCTCATAACCTTGAGGCAGCACTGCAAGTGTTGTTCTCTCCATTTGTACATCAGAGGCAGGATGCCATTCCAACCTTAAGTCTACCATCCTATCCACTTATATCACACTTGCCTCTTCTTCACTCCAATATTCAGTTTACATTAAAAGGTTAGCTGGGAAGTGGGTTGAGTGGGTTCTGAAGTAACTTGCTAGTTAGTGGCAGCATTCAGGAAATCTGAGCTTTCACTTTGCAATCATTAATGATGAAAAATTTTGACCCAAAAAACCCTAGTTTTTGTTTTGTTTTACAATACAAAGTATTCTGAAAGTCCCAAATCTAGTACTGCAATTTTAAGCTATTAAAGCAGGAATACCAAAAGGAAAACATGTACTTCCCTCCCTGCCTTCCTACTAACACTTCTTCTAACCTTATAGTAGGAAGAAGAGTGCCAACTCCATTTACTCTCAGATCAAGCTTTCCCTGGTGGGTCAAGCCCTTCTGGCCCCACTCTTCCTGCCCTTTCAGTCTTTGCTGAAAACAGTATTGGCAAAGTATTGGCATGCATGCTTAGCCAGGGAGCAGGGGTGGGGAGCTGCTCTGTTCCCCCTCTGATCAATTCTGGAGGACATTTTTTGCATGTCCCGCCCCTCTGTCCAACAACCCAAAGTGAGCCCTTCTTCCCTAAGGGGGAAGGGAGGGAACCTCACAGGCAGCTTGAAGTTGCAGTTTGGGCATGTAAACTTGGAAACTGTAGCCAACACTGGCCTAGAAGATAGCCACTCACACTGCTCAGGTGAGCAAAGAATCACCCATTACAATCCTGATTAAATGGAAAACCATTGGACTTTACCACCTACTCTGCATGCATCATACCTATAATCATTGCTTTCGGACTGGCCATAGAACTTTAAGGATCTGTGGGCTCAGTCATTTGCTCTTTAACTAAATTCCATTAGAGGTGTTGTCTATTCCAATTAGAATACAAGCTCCTTATCAGCATGAGATGTCTTGTTTTTCTGTTTGTATCCACAGTATTTAGCAGGGTTTACTTAGCATTTAGTAAGTGCTTAGCAAATGCTTTTATCATCATCATATGCCAAGTTGTTACTCTTACTTTGCAAATTTTATTGGGAAGGTCATTAAATATAATTTTATGTTGCTGGCTACTGTTATATTTAAAGGAGGTCACTTGTATCTATTTGAGGTAGTAGAAATGATGTACAGAGAGGATAGGATGGCACTTCTTATAACAGTTGCCCAGGCAAGATCCTTCAGGTCAAAGAGATTTATCCTTTCAGGACCCACCTGGGGTTAATTGATATATTAATTGGGCTCTTCAGCTAGGATAACGTTGATATTGACTCTCTTGTCTCCCTTCCCAAAACAAGCTTTGAAACTGATTTAGGAAGGTACTTTAAACTTTATATATATATAGTAAGAAGGATAAGGGTAAAGGATTGAGGTAATAGGAGACCCTATTTAAATTGCTACTAATGAAACTCTAAGTGCAGGCAATGATGAATCAAATGTTAGCTTCCCTCTGGTTCAGCCTGGCCAGGGCTAACCAGAGTAGGTAAACTGCTGGGAAATCTTCAGCTTCTTCTTCTGTAGATCTTAAGCCTTAACAGTTGAGATATATCTACCCTTTCCACCCTCTTCTTCGTCTCCTGCCCACTTCCCGGATCCCTCCCAGGCCCTGGGAAGCCTAGATATCTAGATGATGTAATTCCTAATATCTAGGGGCAGTAGGTGATGGTCAAGTACAGGTTGATAACGGTATATGAAGGACAGGAAAAGCTTGCAGAGTGGTGTTTGCACTCTCTCACTCCAAGACCAGGATCCACACTGATCTCTAGCCTCAGCACAGGTCAAAGACCCCAGAATCTCTCTCAGGGTTCTCAACTGACCCCTCCTGCCTTTCGCATGCCTCTCTGAGAACATTCTATCCAACTGACGTATCTGTCAATCATTGAACGAACTTCAAGCTCCCAGAGATTCAATATAACACTACATAAAACAAGACTTTAAAATCTGGAAATAAGGATGTAAGTTACATTTACATAGTGTTTTAAGGTTACAAAATGCTTTCTCTGTGAATGGGCAGCACTAGATTTGGAAAGCCCTTATTTCATTACTGGTGATTTAAACCCTCCCCCTCAAAAAATAGATAAACCTTTTATTGCACAATAATAACTGAAAAGAACAAGGTTTTGAGAATATTATAGTATTCTTCTTAAAGCTCCAACTGGTGAAATGCAATGGAAAATTTAATCAGATCAAATCTCAATAGCTCCCTCTGCTGTTACTTTTATTACTTTTGAATTTCTTTTCTTTTGTAATAAAAATGCACATTGATCAAGAAAGTACAATATAACTGGTTAAAATCTTTAAATGCTTTTGATAAATTGGAAAATTTCCTCGTCTCAAATATTTTTCCTTTTAATCAACAGAGACAATAGAGAAATGGAAGTAGGGAACAGGTTTCTAAAATTAAAGAGAGTATAGGCTAAGTTATACTCCCAAAATGAAGGAGAATCATTCTCTGAAAATAGACATGTCTAACAGAAGCAAATGGGAAGATGAAACTTTAACAAAGCATCTGTGTGCATACAGATTGTTACAATTTTATTATGGAAGTTTCAAATGTGAGTGAAAATCTCATTACAATAATAACATAAAGAAATTATTTGAGCAATTTTTTTTAACCCTTACTTTCCGTCTTTTTTTTCCAAGCAGAGACTAGATCACCACTTGTCAAGAATGTGATAGTACTAATTTCTGTTAGGTATAGAATGGATTAAGTGGCTGTTGAAGTTCCTTTGACTCACAAATTCTGGGACACAGAGTATAGGTGGACAAGACAGAACCCTGCTGTGAACAATGGATGAAAAGGTTTTCAATTTGGGATTGGGAAGCACCCAAGTTAATCTTATTCTATATATCCCTGGTTATTTTTAATGTCAGAAATATCACTTTTGGGGAGTAGCTAAGTGGCTCAGTAGATAGTCAGGCCTAGAGACAGGAGGTGTGGGTTCAAATCTGGCCTCAGACACTTCCTAGATATGTAACCCAGGAAAAGTCACTTTATCTTCAGTACCCAGCCCTTACCATAGTTCAGTCTTGGAACCAATCCATAGCACTGATTCTAAGACAGAAGATAAGGGTTTAAAGAAAACAAAACAAAACAACAGTTTTAGAACCAATTATCTTGGCTGACTTGGTTGAAATAGCAGAAACCTAAATAAGAGCCTTTGAATTCTAAAATATATTAAGTTAGGCTTCATGTAAAACAATGAATTCTACCCATATAGTATTAAACATGGCATTACAAATTATTAGTACTGCTAAGATGTATTTCAATAAAAGAACAAATTATTTTGAAAGAATTTCTTTCTTAATTGAAAGCCAATGCTCTCACATCTGGGTTAATGGTCTTGGCTCTAGGGAGATTCTTCTTTTCAAAAACTTTAGTTATCTCAGACTTCAGTTAGGCTAATTTTTGTCTAGGTCAGGATTCAAAGCCAAACATCACAAAAAACAATGGCTGCTTAATGAATGACATTCCTGGGAAGCTTTGGGCCTGATTTTTAAAACTCTCCTTGAGATCTGAATGATCTCCAAATGCACCTTTCAAATATTTCATTTATTGAAACAATTCATTCTGAATTTGTAGCAATTCCAATTAGGGCAGTGCTATTTGGTCAGCTGAGGAAATGGTGGTGGGCACTGGAGAATCTAGTAGTGGGGCAGAATGGTAGACAGAAAAAGAGATAACAGGATAGAATTTCTCTCACTAGTCAAACTGAATGTTCAAATGCAACAAATAGAGCAGTGGTTCCCAAACTTTTCTGGCCTACTGCCCCCTTTCCAGAAAAAAATATTACTTAGCACTCTCTGTCACATACTATCACCACAGTTATTCACTGCTCCCAAATGCACCTGTGGCCATCACTGCCCTCCTTGATCGCTGCAGCACCCACCAGGGGACGGTGGCGCCCACTTTGGGAATCACCGAAATAGAGCAATATAACATGGACACTAAGTATATTAAAAACCTGTAGTTTGTAACCTATGCAAATAGTCATCTTACAGTGCTCATAATTCATGAAAACCAAAAAATGAACCATTAAGATAATTGCAATAATGTTATGAACTAAAATAAGATCCTTCAAAATGAGTCATTTTGTATGTTAAACTTCAGTGTAGTTCATGTAGGAGTTGAGAAAGGCCCAAAGTAGTTCATGACCATGTTAAGAAAAGGATAGATGAAGATGTGATAAAATCATTGCTAACACTGCCTTTTTTTTTTTGTCAGCTGAAGCATAATATATTCTACTCCAGCCTTTATTTTTACTCCATGAGTTTCTCTCATTTTCAAATGCACTTGTTGTAAGCAATATATTATTAGGTTTTAGTTTTTGATCCATTCTGCTACCCATTTCCATTTTGTGAGTAGATTCATCATATTCACATTCAAAGTTATGAGTTGTGCATTTCCCTCTATTTTTCATATTTTCCCTTCACCTTTTTTTTTTAATCAAATCAATTTTCTTCTAACCACTTGCTCCCTAATCTACACCCCTTCTAAGAGCCCTGCCCTTATTTGCTTCCCCTACCTAGTTCTAAATCAACCTACCCTCCTAAGGTTCCCTCCCTAGTCTCCTCCCCTCACCTTATTATTCTTAATTGATTTATTCCAAGAGTCCTCTGGTCTTCCCTCATCCCCTCCTTACACTCCTATTTCTTAACATAGCATCACCAATGTCCCTTTATCTTTTCTTTTAACCTATATACCCTTCTGAATTCCTCTCATCTTTATCCCTTGCCTTATTTCCCTTAAGATTTTTACTTTCTATCTGCACTATTCTCTTTTACCAAGCTCTGATGAGAATAAAATTAACTTCTGTATCTTTACCTCCAAAGAAAAAAATTGACAAATATAAACAAGACATAGTTTTATATATACATATTTTGTCAAGTAACAATTTTTCTAGTGCAAGGAGAGGAGGAAGAAAGATACCAGAGAACTGTAATTTAAAAAAAAAAATTTTTTTTAAAGATGGGAGATGTGGTAGAAGACTTAGCAAGTGATTGGATGAGAGGGTGACTGAAAAGATTTGAGGATCACACCCAAGTTATGAACCTCAATAACTTAAGGTTGGTGGTGCATTTAGCAGAAATAGGTAAAATTGAATCAGGAATGAAAGATCATGAGTTCAATTTTGTGTGTGTTGAGTTTGAGACATCTATGGGACATACAGGATAGGATAAATAAGTGGTTTGAAAGCTGTTACTCTAACTCAGCAGGGAAACTAGATCAGGAGATAGATTTAGGAGTCACCTGCATATAAATGGCATTTTAAATCCACTGAAGCTGATGAAGTCACCAAATGATATTATAGGGAGAAAAGGACTCAGAACAAAACCTTTTGGTACAATTATAGCTTGGGAGTGTGGCATGGATAAGGACAATGAGAATCAAGCAAAGAGAAAACAGAAAGAGCTGTGTCATGAAAATCCAAAAAGAGAATATTGAGAAGGGGTCAATAATATTATGCTGAATAGAGGTCAAATAAAGTGAGTATAGAGAAAATGTCATCAGATTCAGCAATCAAGAAATTATTGGCAACTTTATATTTTCAGCTGATTGATGAGGTTATTTAATGATCACACCATGAGAAAACCAAATAAAAGACCCTTAATCTTGTTTTTCAGCAAACTTTTCATCATCAAGGAAGGATTGCCACCACAATTAGAACCCAACATTAGTCCCAGGTGGTTTTAATGAGGTAGAAATCATAGTGAAAGAAAATAAAGCAATTGGCCTAAACTAAGTATAAAAGAGGTCCATGCTGGAGGCAAAATTAATTAAGAGCACTGTATGCAATGAAGTGTGGTCCAAAAGTAGAAAGTTAAAGTACATGAGTTCAAACTGCCACTTATGATAGTTATTACACTGGGCAAATCATTTAACCTTACTCTAGGTCTCAACTTGCTTAAATATTGAGGGGGGAAGAGGGAATTGAATTAGATGACCTCTGAGGTCCCTTCCAACTTGAAATTTAGGAGGCATCCATATTTATGTTCTATGAGGAAAGATACTAAATGAATAAGAAAAAAATTCTATTACAAAAAAAAGTGACCTAGAATATCTCCACAACCTAAACACTTATTTTCTACTTTACTTTTTAAAAACTTTTTGAGAATAAGTGGTAATTAATTTCTGTACCCCAGAACTCCAATTCCCAGCATCCCATGTTCCTTCTCACATGCTGACATAGAAAGGATATAAATTTGGTGTAGCCCCACTTGTCTTTCTTTTTCAGTGCTCTGGAGGTGAAGTGAAGTGAGGGGGAGGGGAGGGGAGAGGAGAAGAAAGAGTAGGGGAGATGAGGGGAGAGGCAGGAGAATCTACTCATGTGGCCTTGTATTTTCTTAATTACCTTTTTATTCCATTATTTCAAGTGATTATTAATAAACTCTATAAAATATAATTCTTGGAGTGTTGGATATTAATTTTAATCATACAGTGGTATACATATCCTTGATGAGGATAGTACAAAGGATAGAAAGGCTCTGACAAATGACATTCCACACAAGGCTGCATCTTTACCTTTAAAAAGGCTGAAAAATAGAGAATACAAAATCCCATTTTGTTTATTAAACATAAGCACACACCCATTTGCCTTAGTAGAATGAAATAACACTTTAGATTCTCATCCAATAAGTGGTCTCCCATATACGCATCAAAATAAATCAATTTTCTAACCATAAAACAGATTTAAATTCTTCAAAGTATTCAGAACTATCATGGAGGATATGCAGCACACAGCCCAAATTGAGGATTCATTATAGATGAAAAGGCTCTCTAGATTCTCCTGTTTGCAGATGGCACTGCACTGATTATATTATGCATACAATACTGTAAAACCTAACTGTTCAAACAGGAAAAAATCTAGATGAGTCATATCTAAACTGATATAAAATTATGAGCAATCTATTAAGCTTGTCATGAATGAGTTTGTGTGTCCATCTTAAACATTAACAAGTTTCGGCTTGGGACAATATTCATCAAGATAACTTAAAACACAATTAAGGGGGCAGCTGGGTAGTTCATCGGATTGAAAGCCAGACCTAGAGATAGAAGGTCCTAGCTTCAAATCTGGCCTCAGACACTTCCCAGCTGTGTGACCCTGGGCAAGTCACTTAACCCCCATTGCCTAGCCCTTATCACTCTTCTGCCTTGGAGCTGATACACAATATTGACTCTAAGACAGAAGGTAAGGGTTTAAAAAAAAAACATAATTAAAAAGGTAATTGTGACTCATCTTGATAAGCTTTTCCAAATCTGGCTAAATTAAAGCTCATATAAGATATACATTCCACTGCCAAGTCCACATTCAAAACTTTGCAGCTTCATATGACCTGTCACAATTTACACTATTGGCACAATCTTTGAGAACCTAGGGTCACTCCCTCCTCCAATGAAGCACCAGAGTAGGACAAGTGATAATTAAAACTAAGCACACATTCACTATGCATGAACTGATTCAATCTATGTACCAATTCACAGTTGAGACCTCTCTCAATGCAATGAGAAAAAAAGAATCTGAAGACAAAGAATATACATGTCCCAAAAGCCTTCACACAATTTTAAGCTTTAATTGCTTGGGAAACAAACCGAATGCACACAAATATTATGTATTTGAATGAGAGTGATTTTGTTCTTTTAAAAACTACAAACCATATTGTGGCGGATGGAAAAGAAGCAATGACATTTAACTATACAACATGTTGAACATAGAATGAGAATTTTACCTCGTGCAAAGCCTTAATGATATAAAACTGCAAAAAGGCTTTTGGGACACTGTAATTTTAAAATATCCCAAGCTTGAATGTTTAAAATGTTGAGAGTCTAAAATGGCAGTATCTATTCCAATTTCCTCATTTTTACAGATAAGAAAACTAAGTACTTATTGGTAAAGTTAGTAATTTAGCCAAAGGGCCTAAGCTGGATTTTGAATCCAAGTCTTGTGACAGTTTCCACTAAACCTCTTTTTTGCAAGTTCTAAAAATATCTGTGATAGAATTAACTGCTGTTGTATTGTAGCAAAAATGACTCTAGGTTATAAAATTAGTATACAACCTCTGTTTGTTCTTCTCTGCTTGGAAAAGCTTCAAGAGTAGGCTCAATATTGGTTTGTTTCAGTCATCTGAGAACAAGTCAGGCTCTCAAACCAAGAAATTTGAATGACAAGAAATACATTTTTCCAGCCATGGAAACTAATGAAATTGGTAAAAATGCAAAATGACCATCATGATTGCGCGGTCACCTTTCCACTGAAGCATTGACAGTGGCAGAAAAGAGGGCTAAGAATCATACTATGCTAAGATCATTTATTAACAAGAGAACCTCAAAATAGTATATCCAGTTTTGCTACATGCCATTCTTCAGAAAAAAAAAAAAAAAGATGGGGAACTGGATTTAAAGTTAGAAGATGGGTTCAAATTTCAGCTTTCCCAATGAATTAACTTTAATTAATTTGCCAAGTAATGCCTATATTTATGATAAACTCTCTCTCTGGGTTTCATCTTCCCTATCTTTAGAGTTTGGATTAGATAATCACTAAACTCTCTTCCAGGCTCTAAATTAATGATACTCCAAGGAGTTCTTAACTTGAAAATAAGAAGGATCATTTTAGGGCCCTAAAAACAGATTTACATTATATGCATACCTATGTCTATATCATGGCATATTTGATGAGTACTGCGCAGGTGTGTGTGTCCCTCTCCCCTTGTCTGCCTCTCTCTGTCCATTTGTGTGTGTGTGTGTGTGTGTGTGTCTCTCTCTCTCTGCAGGAGAGACATTGGGTACATCACTTACCTTTCCATATACTCAAGTTACTCCGGTTTTAAGGCCATCTACAGTGAAGAAAAAATGACCTAGCCTCTGGTAAACATGGAACAAGACTAGTTTTGGCAGTGAGCTAGATTCTGACTGCTGTTATGCTGGGAGGTGTGGGGAAAGACACGAATATTAACAGTTCTAAGTTACTCAAATCCTGATTTTTCTATCGCCAAAACAATTTTTTCTATCCCCCAAATAAATATGTTACATGGCTTAAAGAGGTAGAACATTATTACTTATAAATGTCAAAAGAGTTTCCAAATTAAGGCATAATGACTAGAAAGGGGGAAAAAATTAAGATCAAGATGGGGAAATTTTTGTCTTCAGTTAATAAGATTAAAGAATTTCATTAGAAAACAAGATCTTATACCTTTGTTTGCAAATTTAGTTTCTCAAAGTGCCTTAAGAAAAAATGGCCCTTAAGAAAACACTCTTAACGGACATCATGTTAGTTAAACTTGTTCTAACAAAATCTTACCTTTTCAAAGCTATCAAAACTGGGAAAGGCTAATATGATTATTAATAAAGTTTAGGCTAATATGATTATTAATAATGTTTATTCCCTCCAAGTCAAATTTCCATTTTTTGAATGCTTCTAATTATAAATGAAAGCATTAAAAATCAATAATATATTCAAATGACATATATCATCTTATTGAATTTGTAGTAAATAAGAAAACTAGCTTATTTGTACCATTTGCTACGATACATATCATAAACTGGCAAGTCATTTTACTGAGCAACAGTATGATTAGCAAAAGTGAGAGAAAGAAAACCAAATGTAACAAAAATCAATGGTGAATCTAAATAGTGCTCTTTAGGTAGTAACTGTTCTTGCTATCTGAATGGCATGTAACTAGTTACATCAACTGGAAATTAGCATTAGTGACTGCCCTTAATAATAAAGTAGAAGTTGCACTGAATACAAAAATATTCCATATCTGTGAACAGATGGAAATATATCAAGTATAATGTATTGAAAAGCATTCCATGGAACTAAAATATTCCCAATAAATGAAAGGGATGGGTTAGATTGGAAAGAAAGAGGCTACTTTGTGTCAACAGCACCACCCCCTTGCTCCCCACAATGTTTTCTTAAAATACCTATCCAGCACAACATAACTGCTATTTACATGTATATTCTTATCAGTATTTTGTCATCAGGGCATAGAAGTAAGTGTGAGATAGGACTGTAATTTTCAATGTCGGTATTATGTGGAAGAAAAAAGAGGTTGAAATATAAAAATGGGTACATTTTACAAGCATGTTAAAACTGGGAAAAGGCTAAGCTAATCATATCAGGTTTTCTTTACCAGATCCTTTGCTTAAAAGGAAGCAGTTATATGATGCTAAAGAACTGAGTTTGTACTCTGTTCAAGTAATATGAAAGAAATTATTCTAGCAAAATTCTCAAATTAATATCACCTGAAAAAGCTATTTTAAAACTAAAGTTCATACTAGATTGTATATAAACTATCTGTTCTCAGAGGGAAATGCATAAATCAAAAAGCCATAATTCCATAAGCAAAAAACATTGCAAAATTTATTCATTGGGCAGTATCTTATATATTAACAAAAGAGAATATAGAAAAAAAAAAAGGCAGATGTGAGTAAACAGTTTTTATTGAAACCCTCAAAGATTAAAGAGGACCAAATGGTGAGTTTTGGTACCATAACAGAAATCCTCACCCAACTGTACCATCATTCACATGAATGAACAAACCCAAACACGACAAAATTCAAAGTCCCATGTTTTTCTACAAGAGAATGTAAATGAACTAATCATTTTATCATAACCTTTTCTTTAATCATAAGAAAGAGAAGGGAATTTACATGGCATAACAAAAGATATGCAAAACTTAATGAAAACACAAATCTCTTAAATTTCTTAAACTTATTTTTAAAGGATGCAAAAATTCATTTGAAAGTATTAAATTATTTAAGCTGATTCTTTTTATTGCAAACCGTTTAACATCAGCCCCACCCCCATGCATGGTATTCAAAAAGAACATAGTTCTTGAGTTAGAATGACCATAAGTTAAAAAATGTGGAAACAAATACCAAAACTTAAAAAAAAAAAAAAAAAAAAAAAAAGGCTGGGGCTTCTTTTGGAAAGAATCTGCAAGTACCAGTATGTATAGAGAAAGAATACTAATTTTGGTTAGTTATTTCTTTACTTTTAAATATACAAACTAGAACACCTTCCAAAATAAAATACCCACAGAAGGTAATTTTAATAAGAAACATTCAAACCATAACTAGGCAAAACATTAAACAAGAAATTTACTGGGCCAATAATTTTTCTGTATGCTCTATTACTTCAAATATTTGGTAAGTGCACTCCCATCTCAATACCCAGGTTCTCTCCCATTTGGTCCTACAATTAAAAGAACATTCAGTTGTGCTGCTGAGACAATCATCTATTAGCTTCACTGAAGGAAAATAAATCTTATAAGTACTATGTTGATAGACCAAGAAGGAAGAGAAGACGAGTGCTTAGAAGAAAATTTAATGAAGAAAAACAATTACCAATTGGGAGAAAACCCTACATTATAAAATAGAAAATTCTTATTCCAAAGGACTATTGCACCTATTTCACTTAACATTAGCAATCCAGGTTGAAGGCACTGCAATGTATTTCTCACTGTGAATAAATCTTATTTCAAACTATTTAATTACATATGACATTTGAGTCTGCTATTGCAATCAGCTGGCTTGCTGAAAAGTGCTCCCATGCTGATTTGTCCCACAGAAGTCTATGTAAATTAAACAAATTTGAACTAGATGTAGTTTTAAAAAACAAAATTTGTATTAAAGTGCCAGAAAGAGAGGCCCTCTGGGGGTAGAGAAGGGCTCAGGCTGTCTCTGAAGCTCTGAAAGATCAGTTCCTCAGACCATGCAGAATAGCATCAACATCCTGATATGATATGATATGCCCTACAGTATTACTGATTAAAAAAAAATAACGTTTGGTACCTATACCCAAATGCCAATTGCAATTATAAACAACTATAGTAGACACATTAGAAAAGGTTTCATGGCTTACTTTTTTAAACACTTAAAATGGATAAAATAGGTGCAATTTCCCTTTAAGAAAAGTGATTTTTTTTTTTTGTTATATGCTACTGAGATTTGAATGTTCTCAACACACTGAAATAACTAGACTGACTACTAAGTAGCTGTGAAATAACTAGAGTTACTTGCAAGTACTGTATCATTTCACTTGGATACAGTATTTGCACAGGAAGGAGAACTGTGCAACATAAAAATATTTAAATGAAAGCCTAAGAGAAACCAATGTTATATTTATCATTAAGGTTCAGAATTGAAGTGATCACTTTGGATCACAGTAAATAAAAACTTTCCAAACATGATGTAAACATATGTGGAGTAATGAGAAACATCAAGGTATTCAGATCTACTGTATTGCTATTGTCAGCCTTAACAATATTTTCTTTCTACACAGTTTTCTTCTTTTAGGACAGTAATCTCTGGTGCCAGTATATGTCCATTATCATCATGTTATGCAGTCAAATTAATACAGATGCTTGATGTTTTAAATTGTTTAAATCAATTTCTTTGAAGATATAAAATTAATGCTGATATGTAGCTAAAATTATAGAAAAGGTAAGATGTTAAAAAAAAAAAGATAACTACAAGAATACCCAGATATGCTATATTCCCCACTTATATAGCTCTGATCAATAAAACATCAACACATTCACTTAGATACTGATTTAATTCATGGATCAAGGCCATATTTCAAAGTATTTTGAGGATGCTAGGACATTGCAAAAGCTGGAGGAAAAAAGGTGAGAAACGGTATATGCTTGCTAAACAAGAACTATGTTTATTTAGCTAGTGAATCATCTAGGAGTAAATTTTTTACTTCATGATAGCAATCTGTCAGGCTCGCAAAGACCCAGAAATAAGAATTAAGGATTATTTTAAATGTAGTTAGAAAGGTCATAAAAAGTCTGATTAGACTGAGGTACATTTACTCAAAACTTTTGAGATTCATCAAGTGGTAGCAAACAAAATAATTCCTCAGACAAATGCACATTTTTCAGTATACATGTTTTAAGTTGGGGGAAGGAAAAGGGAAGAGGAAGAAGAATGTGCATTAATTGGTGACATCCACCAAGCTGCATATCAATATTCTGTTACACCAAACAATTTGAGACAAGGGAAATATCATTCTAATATAATTTCAGATTATATTTCGTTTGGCTAAAATATAGCTTAAAGTTGCTTTGCCATATTGAAAGTTTACTACAATAATTTTCACATGAACATTTAGACTTGAGTTTTACTCCAGGACTAAATATGGCATGATTTTGCTTTTAATCTGTCAAGTAGCTAAAAATTGACAATTAAAAAACTACGACAAAGAAAAAGTTGAAGCAGTGTGAATCTTACATCATTGAACCACTTCTAATGGTTGTTAGTATTTAACAAATTCAAAGAGTTAATGAATCCTTGCATTCATTCAGTCTCCTGTGCCTTAGCTAGGATGCATAATTACAAAAGACAGCAGATACTGGTAAAAGCTTCAGGACAGAAAGTGCTTGACGAAGTTAACAGTTCTCAAGTGTGTTTGGTGAGAGAGTATAAGGGCAGATGCGCTGATGAGAACCAATACAAGAAGAGTCAATTTTGTGTTAAAGTGTTCAAAGATGTCACCGTAAGCAGAAAAAAAAAAGCTTTAATAACGTCTTCTTAGACAAAGGAGGCATTTCCAGAGTCTACATCATTAGTGTTGTAATTCTAGCGGGCATCTCCACAGTTATTGTTTGTTTCTATTTCTCTCCTGAAAAGAAAAACACAAAATCAAGTTATAATAAATGCTTTCCATTTCAGTATGTGTAGTAACTGTTATTTTTTCCCAATTCAGTAATTAACACATTAAAACTGGGGCAGCTAGGTAATTCAGTGGATCAAGAGCCAGACCTGAAGATGGGATGTCCTGGGTTCAAATGTGGCTTCAGACACTTTCTAGCTGTGTGAACCTAGGCAAGTCACTTAACCCCAATTGCCTAGCCCTTATCACTCTTCAGCCTTGGAACCAATTCTCTGGATTAAAAAACAAACATATAACCAAATCCCAAAGATATAATTGCCATGCAATAATATTTAAGTGCATCTGTTTAACTAAAAGAATAGATACTGATAACAAGAGACTACTGATTTTTAAAAGTTTGATAACTATACCCAAAAACATCAATAAAAACTTTTAAAAAAATAGTATAGATAACCAAATTTGGAATTAGAAAAAAAAAGGTAGGTTCAAGTCCAGCCCTGATTATTTGTGTGATCTCATCACTCATGCGATGTATTTGTGTGAACAAGTCACTTAAAGTGAGTCTCAAGTAACCCTCTAAGACTAAATTGTAGAAAAGGTACTGATCTGCAATATTAGAGAGAAAGTTCTCTCATCTAGGATCTCCCAACAATGATAAATTCACAAATCCTATAAAAAACAAAATCAAAAATCATCAAAGCCTTTAATGTTACATTTATAATATAGTTCCTAAAAAACTAAATGCTTACAAAGCACTGTTTTGCTAATGTACTTTTAAGAACAAAAATATACTTGGGGGGGGGGGGAGGGAGAGATGAAGGAGGTGTTCATAAAGGAAAAAATAATATAAAATTATCTTGTAACAAAGTTCTTTGAATAACAATTAAAGTAATTAGTGAACAGAAAATATGCCACCATTATATTTGCATTTCGTAATGGAGATTTGTTTCTGTATTCAGTGCACTGTGAGAAAAAAATAATAAAGATATAAAACGGGCTCCAAAGAAAATTTCAATCATTTAAACAACAAATATGTATTTTTAGAGAAACCAATAAAATGGGCAAGGGGTGAATAAAACAAGTAGAAAGGCAACGTGGTAGGGAATTTCACTATATCCTGTTCTTCCTTGGGATCCTGTAATAAACATGTTATAAACAAGGTCCTCCCAGCACTTCAAGCAAGAAACCTCTACCATGAGGAGAAACCATTGGGTTATGTTAAAAGGCCCAGGTGCAAGGGGCAGGGAGGAGAAGGAGAATATGTCATTTGTAAGCTTCCTTAACATCATTACAATCACCTGTCTGCTGCTCCTCCCATATCGCATTGTAAATGCAGTCTCTGTACTAATTTTTACCATACCTAAAGTACTCTTCTTCACCTGTCTCTTAACCAAGCAGCTAGATGGCACAGTAGACTGAGTGCTACAGATCTGGAGTTGGGAAGACCTAAATTCAAATGTGGCCTTAAGACACTACTAGCTGTGTGACTCTAGCAGTAGTTGTTTAAATTGCCTGTCAGCTTCCCTTTCCTCATCTGTTCAAATAAGATTAATAAGAGCACCTACAGAAAGGGGGAGGGAATAAGTATTTATATAGTACCTATGTGCCAGGCACTGTGCTAAGAACTTTTTACAAATATTATCTCATTTGATTTTCACAATGACTCTGTGAGGTAAGTACAATTACTAACCCCATTTTAGAGTTGAGGAAGATGTGACAGAAGATTAACATCTCCAGGATCACATAGCTAGGAAGTATCTGAAGTCATATTTGAATTGAGTCCACCCGATTCCAGGCCCAACACTATACATACACCATGCCACCAGCTGCCTCTGACCTCCAGTGTTTGAAAGAGTCAAATGTAATAATATTTGTAAAGTGTTCTGTAAATCTTAAGAGGCTATATAGACATGCTAGTTGTTATCATTATTAACTCGCTTCTTTCATGATCAAAGTCACCTACCTCTGCAGGAGGCCTTTCCTGCCACTTCATTACTGGTTAATGTTTTACCCTGAAACTCCCTATACTCTATAGATCTCCTTCACTGGAAATGTGAACTACCTCAGGAGAGGGGCTGTTTTTGCCTTTCTTTATAATCATAGCATTTAGCACAGTGGCAGATAACTAAAAAGTCCCTGATGCTTACTGACTGACTGAAAATTTTTCTAGATATAATACACTGCAAAGATAAGGAATCAGTTTGCCAGAAGTGAAAGCCAAAGTGAATGAGATTTTGGCGTCCTTTAAAAATTAGTGAAAAAGGGGCAGCTGGGTAGCTCAGTGGAGTGAGAGTCAGGCCTAGAGACAGGAGGTCCTAGGTTCAAACCCAGCCTCAGCCACTTCCCAGCTGTGTGACCCTGGGCAAGTCACTTGACCTCTATTGCCCACCCTTACCAATCTTCCACCTATGAGACAATACACCGAAGTACAAGGGTTTAAAAAAAAAATACTAAAAAAAAAAAAATTAGTGAAAAAGGGGCAGCTGGGTAGCTCAGTGGATTGAGAGTCAGACCTAGAGAAGGGAGGTTCTAGGTTCAAAGCCAGCCACAGACACTTCCCAGCTGTGTGACCCTGGGCAAGTCACTTGACCCCCATTGCCCACCCTTACCACTCTTCCACCTAGGAGCCAATACACAGAAGTTAAGGGTTCTAAAAACAAACAAACAAACAAAAAAACACAAATAAATAAATAAATGGGGGGGAGGAATAAAGAGAGACTTTTCCATTAGAAATGTGTATGTGAAGATTCTTGATTGGTTGGTAGGAAATATATAACAAAAATCATTGTGCAATAAACTCAGAAATGATCAAAGATTTGAAGTTTTAAAAAGAATTCTAAGGGGCAGCTAGGTGGATCAAATGATTGAGAGCCAGGCATGGAGATAAGAGGCTCTAGTTCAAATCTAGCCTCTGACACTTCCTGACTGTGTGATCCTGGGCAAAGTGACATAAACCCAATTGTATAGTCCAGTGATAGTGAACCTTTTAGAGGGGTAGATGAAGTGAAAAATGTCCTTAGGTGCCCATGGAGAGAGGGGGGAAGAGAAGCAGCCAGGCCCCGCCTCCCTCTAGCTTTCTAGTAACAAACTCTGTGTTGGGGTGACTGGGGCAATGACACGCCTGTCTACAGAGAGGACTCTAAGTGCCCCACTTTGGCACATGCGCCATAGGTTCACCACCATGGATCTAGCCTTCACAGCTCTTTCTGCCCTGGAACTGATATTTAGTATTAATTATAAGACAAAGTAACGATTAAAAAAAAACAAAAAACCCTCTAAACTGAAAAAACAAAAACAAAAGCACCATGAAATGTTTTAAAATAAAAAGAAATGTAAAATGAATCAACATTGAGAATTTATCTTATATTTCATAAATTAACAGAAGTAACCAAAAGAAAACCAGAAAAAGTCAAATTGGAGAGACTGATAAGACAGATATACTAATATATATTATTGTTGGTTCTAGGAATTCATTCAACCATTCTGTATATCAATTTGAAATTATGAAAAAAAGGTAAAAAAAATATCCATATATACTCAGCAATTGTCAGTAGGCCTAAGTCAGAGATCAAAGAGAAAAACAGAAGTGCAATATATACCAAACTATTCATAACAGCATTTTTTCTGTTACAAATAAATAGAAATAAAATGGGCATCCATACTGGCTTCCCATAAAATGGGAAGCCAGAAAAACTTAAGTATAGTGGAAGGAATCCTGGGCTTATTCAAAAGGCTTTTGCTGTCATAGACCTGCTGAATTCAAGGCAGTTTACAGGCTGTGTAGTGATGATTGTGCTTATAATCAGTTTTGTTAATATATGTAACAAATTCATTTTGCATATAGTGAAGAATCTGTTTGCCATGTGGTCTATAGCTAGCAGTTATCATTACCCAGCTGTTGAATTCTCCTGTACTTTTCATTCAAATGCTAATTGATCTCATGCTTTGTAGAAAACCCCCACCCTAAGCTTAATAATATCACTGCTCATAATAAATTTCAAAGTGAAACAGACTGCACTCTCCCTTGGCAGAAAATCTGAATTGACTAAAGAATATTTAAGTCCCAGTATCAGACTGATTTGGCAGAGAAATTCAATATTGATGTTTTGTTAGGCTGTTGCATTTGGAATAACAACATTTTATAGATGACTATAAGAATTAGGATAGCGTACTTAATGTAATAAATGATATGTGAGTTAAAAGATGAATAAAGAAATCCTGGTGTTTTTATTTTGGTAATAACATGAGAAATCTGAGCCCCCAAATGGAAACTCTTCTTCCATCTCACTTTCAGGGCTTTCCATCATCCTACTCTTCAAAGGACAATGCCTTATTTTCTACTGCTGCCCAGTGTGTGCATTCATTTTGCTTCCTTCAGACTGTTTCAACTCTGTCTTGTTGATGTGATATGTTCATTCTTAGCTTGAGACTTTCCCCTATATTTATCAAAATTCTGACACCTGTCATACCTATTCTTCAAAGGGTTGTTATGAGGATCAGTGAGACAATTACAGCAACTTATAAACCAAATTATTCTTTAGGGATTAATTGCTAATGTTATTGTGTTAATGATATCATCTACCCTTTAAGGACTAGTTGGTTGGTTCATCATCATGAATCAATCCTTTTTCTGGGTACTTTTATTGATTTCCCTCTTCTCAAACAAAACCAAATCTTAAATTACATGGGCTAGCAGCTTAATGCAATTATCATTTATTAAACATTTTCTTTGTTCCAGACGTGCAAAGCGCTGGATATGAGACTTACATTCTTATGGTAGGGGGAGACAATTTATAAATAGGTACACATGATACACATCACAGGGAAAGCAGTAAAATTAATAGAAGATAAGATTTTTAGCTGGGAAATCCAGGAAGCTAAGAGGTTGAGATCTTCATTCCAGGTCAGGCAAAGAAAATGCCCAATCTAGTTTGTGGAACAGCAAGGGGACCCATTTCACTGGATCAAAGAATAAATGGTGGAGAATAAAATAAGGGTGTAAGAAGACTGGGAAGGTAAGAGGCTAGGTTATAAAGGGCATAGAATGCCAAATGGGATTTGTTTTTGACCCTGCACATGATAGGGAGTTTATTTGAGAAGGGGGTGACGTGGCTGAACCTGTACTAGGAAAACCACTTTGGTGGAACAGACTTGAAGCTGCCAGACCCACCAACAAGCTATTACATGATTCCAAGCATGAGGTGATGAGGGACTGCACAAGAGTAGTGGTAGTGAATTTAAGTGTGTGATTCTATAATAAATTTTGGTTGTTTCTAGCAATATGGATAAAAACCACAGAACAGTCATTACTAGTCTTCCAATTATATAGTATAAAATATGTTCATATAACTTTTTGGGGGAATATGTTCATATAACTTTTTCCCCCAAAAAGTTATATGAAAAGAGTCTAAGGACATCTACAACTCAATTTCTTACTAAGAAATCTATTTGAGCTAAGCCTGCTTAATGGGGGAAGTTATTTAAACATCTGTAAGTTTTTTTCTGCAGTACCAATGACAAAAAATTTCAGCTTTAATCAATAAATATTTGTTATTGAAGTGTCTTCTGCACATGAAAAATTTTCTTCATCTTGCACTGTAGCTCAATCAAAAAAGAACTTAGGTATCTACTATATAGTTTAAGCAGTGTTTAAGACCCTGGGGCTACAAAAACAAAGAAAAAAAATAGTTCTAGCCCTAAAGCAGCTCAGCTTACATACAATTCTAAATTCATTCCAAATGAAAAACAGTATGAGAACTGGACAAAAAAACAAACAAACAACCCAGGATGGTGCATCTTTCTTTTATTGCCTAGACAAAGATTAACTGGCTACATAACATAATAATTTAAATTTCTTGTGTTAACTGACAGTTGCGGAATCCTAATTTTAAGATACATTTGAGAATACTTTGTCAGTTTAGAAAACAATGCTGAAAACATATACCTAAAAACAAGTTTACTGCTTACTGTACCTAAATTAAACCTAAAGATATTTTTTTTTTACTTCTGTACTCCTAATATAGCAAAAGAAAAAAAAGCAAGATCAGCCTTGGTAGACAAAATAAATTCTCACTACTTCAACCTGTGTCCTATAAAAATCACCTTTCTCCAACAAAAATCACTTTTTAGATAGATATATACATATACATATACATATACATATACATATACATATACATATACATATAATTTATAACTGCAACCATGGTGGGGATGGGGAACAAAAAATGACAAATCTGTTCAAAACATGATTGTACTATTTGAGATTATGTGCATGGGGATATGGGGGGAGGGGAGAAAGGAGACATTTTTTCCTTGGAGGGTAGAGGAGAAGGTTGGTGATATATAAACAAAAGTATCAATAAAAATCTTTTTTAAGAAGGCTATTTATTTAAATTTTCCAGTAAGGCTACTGAAAATATTTTGAATTTATAATTTTAAAGTTTGTGGGATGTTTTACAAGTGTGGCCATCAATACGTTCAGCTATTGCAATGTTTTCTAGGGAAATAGCCTAAATTTTATGATGGAAGTAAGTTTTGGTATACATCAAAAAAAAATGTTACTTAGAAGCTTTCTGTTATCTCAGTAAATCTAAGTGTCTATTTATTAGCCTCACCCCATAGAAAAATAAAAAATGCCCAAGTTCCTGGAAGACAATGTTCCATGAGTTACTAAAACACAGTAACACATTTTGGCAATGTTAAGTAACTAAATAGACTAGCAATTTAAATACAGGACAACCTTGGAAGAACAGATAAAGTGGGCAAATTTGTAACTTTCACAGTAACCATTATAATTATGTCACATTTATTTTTGGCACAAGTTAAAAGTTTTAATACTTTCTAGAGTGTCAGCATTTGTCATCATTTTACTTCAGCAGCAAATGAAATTTTTATTTTTGTTTTATAATAATGTGTGTCCCTGATTTATTTGGCCCCTGGAAAACTGATCACCAGAAGAACTGGTCAAACAAAACTGTCGTATTCAAAGCCTTTACTTCATGGTGAAATTTTCCAAATGATATACCCTTGGAGAAGCTGGGGTCAAGTTTATGACACAATGAATATTGGGAGATGAGCATGAACTATTTCTGAGCATAATTAATAACTCTAGAAAAGTAAAAACCTTAGTACAATAATTTACAGTTGTCTATCACTTACAATTTATGAAGGAAACAGATGATTAAGTGACTTTCTCAAAAGTACACAGAAATTAAAAAAAGCCTGGGATCTGAACTTGGGTTTTCTGATCCCTAAGTTCAAACATTTTCTGCAATTCCGTGCTGTTTCTGTGACATAATTGATAAGACGACTGACCGTGCTGTCAGTCATATCCAAGTTCATGTACTGCCTCTGGCACATAATATGATCAAGCAACAACTTCTCAATGTCACAGGAAATTCTTAAAAACTAAGTTACAGAACTGTCAATTTGTATTTCCTTTTATTGATAAAAATCACAACGCTAAACCAAAAAAGTTGTTAGTATTAAGTTATTTTAAAGGGGATTTGGGTGGGTTTGTATTATTTTTTATTTTGAAGTTTAACTATAATGATAAAGCTGTAAAAATTGAAAAGGGTTGTTAGGGGAAAGGGGACAAAAGTTCGGAAAGCGTTAAAGAAGGGTTCCATGTATTTGTGGCTATATTTTAAAAATATCTCCGCTTAAGGGGGCAGCTGGGTAGCTCAGTGGATTGAGAGCCAGGCCTAGAGACTGGAGGTCCTGGGTTCAAATCCGGCCTCAGACACTTCCTAGCTGTGTGACCCTGGGCAAGTCATTTGACCCCCATTGCCTACCCTTACCACTCTTCCACCTATAAGTCAATACACAGAAGTTAAGGGTTTAAAAAATAATAAAAATAAAAAAAAATATCTCCGCTTAAAGATTCTATTTGTTTCTACCTATTTAAGAATAAATATGGCCAACCCTGGGTAAATTCCTGCTTCCTTTTTCTTTACTCTTTCTTTCCCCTTCATCTTGCAAAAAAATCTCTTCCTAATTCCAAACAAATGCCCTCCTACTTCCTATCAATTTTACACCATAAAAAAACAAGGTTTGATTTCAGATCAGCACTTGCATCTCAAGTCTTACCTCTTATTAAAATTTAGGGAGCTGTTGCTATGTAGGAGTACTTATGTCACTTGTCAATAACTTCATCCAATCCTAGAATTTTTAATGATCCTAAGATCTTTCCTCTATGGCCTGGGCCTTAGATTAATATCTGCAAAACTATTGGGGTAGGGGGTGGGGGTGAAGTAGGGGAAAGAAAAGGTATTGAACACCTGGCCTCTAAGGTCTCTTCCTACTTTTATATCCAGAATCCCTCTTATATTATACTTAGCCATTCTTTAACAGCCTCCTTAATCCTTAAAGTCTTTATAAGAAATAAATCCCTGATCAATCCTAGGAAACCTCTTCTGTATTTAAAATTGGGAGAGGTAGGGAGTAGATATTGCCACTTTAGGAACATTTGTTATTAAGAGTCCTAAGCATCCATTATAGTTTTTACTTCTAGAATTAAAATATATATACTTTTGACAAAAAAAATTTCATCCTATCACATTAACAAAATTACTGTAATCACACCACTAACCTTTTTTTTAATTTTCCACACAATTAAAAATAAAATGTAAACCAGCATTGCCTCTTATTTGTATTTTAATTATCATCTGCTTTTAGATGAGTGCACAGAACTTAATATTCAGTTTATAATAGTATTTATCTTATTCAATAACCAAAAGTTGACATGGGATGAAAATAAACGAAGCTATAAAACTTGGAAATGAATAAAGAGCCACCTAGTAGTCCTATAAAGCAGTCATCTCTAGTTTAAAATCCACAATTGCTTACAAAAGCAAATATACAATTGAATAAAAATTTCTAAGAGTTCTAAAAAATATTCTTCATAGATATCATATGATTTCCTTATATCATTCATAAAAGCAGAACTGGAGGGAATCTTCTCTATCTGAACCTTTTACAACTAGAAAGAAACTGGCATTTGAACTTTTTGTGCCACAGTTTCTTTCTAGTCATCGTACAATTATACCATGGCCGAGTTTGGACTCCATAGTCCCTAATATGAATGCATTTTCTATTATCTTAGTAAACTTGAATTTGTTAACAGCTTAATAAAAAATAATTAAGCTGTAAATGAGCTTGGCTAGTAAAAGGGATAGAAAGCCAGCTCTGGAAGTCAGAGCCCAATTTCAAGTCTTATTATCTCTGGTACACAATAACTGTGTAGCCATAAGACAAGTTTAGGCAATTCTTTTAAGACTAAGCAACAAAACTGCAGAGGGAATTGAAGGAAATTTCAATTCAAATTCCAGAACCAGGCCCAAATTTTTTTGAAGTATTATCTTGGCACGGGCATTTTACCCCCCAAAACCCAGGCAAACTGTAAACAAGGAAATTCCTTTGCTCCTTTCAGTCCTTGTGATTCCTAACCCAAAAACATCTGATAACTTCTATAAGACCCTGAGGTTATTATCATCTTTGATCATCCCTAAGATTGAGATGGATATAGAGATGCACCTCCAGGCTACACCTTGATACCATCCTCAGGCACCTATCTGTTCCCTAAACTATGAGGGGGCTTCAGGCAGACCCCGGTCAAATGACCAGCCACCGAATGCCTGAGTGTTTACCACTCTAGAATCACATCTATACCATGACACAACATCACATCCTCACTGTTGTAAAGAATATAAAAATCCTAGAACTGAGGCATTCTGGGAGCAATCCCCCAGAGTTGTTCCACTCATGCTGACTTGCTGCCCAAAAATTCTACATTACTAATAAATCTCTCTTTTTACTTTTAAGCTAAGTTTCGGAGTCTTGCATTCTTGCCAAAAGTATCCTTCCCGAACCCAGGGGTTCACCATTACACCTCACAACAACCTAACTGATAGAGAGACAAAGTACTATCTTTCAGCAAGCTTTAAGCTTGAATGACTTTGTTTTTAAAAAGATGAATACAATGTTGGGGGCAACTAGGTAGCTCAGTAAATTGAGAATCGGGCTAAGAGATGAGAGGTCCTGGCTTAGAATCTGTCCTCTGCTTAGCTATATTAACCCTCAATGCCTAGCCCTCACTACTTTTCTGCCTTGGAACCAATACATAGTATTGATTCTATGATGGAAAATAAGGGTTTTTGAAAAAAAAATGAATACAATGTTGATTAATTTCATTTTAAAATCAAACAGCTATCTGGTATTTCTTTTTCTGGAAAATAATGAGGAATGTCTATTTGACAAATTTGTTATAAGGTACTAATAACATCGTCATCTTAAAGCTAAGTGTATAGCAAATGTTTAAAAAATTAACGGATAATGACACTAAGAAATTTTCCCCCTATTATTTTTTATCATTTTCAAAATTACAAAGATTGAAAGGAAGAATATGTAGAACAGGATGCATGGGTAGTTTTTATATGTATGTAGATGTTGTGGACTTATTTCAGGTAGAATGAAAGAGAACACTACCACTAGAAGAGGACCTGACCTTTTATGAAATTTCCCAAGTTCTATAACTTTCTGATCTTATTATCTTCCTTACTATAAAAGTGAGAATAATATACTACATTAAGGATTCTTAATCTGTTTTGTGTCACACACTCCCCTCTGGCAATATGATGAACAAATGGATCCCCTTTTCAGAATAAGAGGAGAGGAGATAAGCAGTTATATAGCACCTATTATGTATAAGGCACTGAGCTAAGTACTTTACAAATATTATCTCATTTGAGCCACACAAGATAAAGGATTACAATGAAAACCAACTATACTGAAACAGCTATCAAAGAATTAAAAAACAAACATGGGGCAGATAGATGGCTCAGAGCCAGGTCTAGAGACAAGAGGTCCTAGGATCAAATTTGGTCTAGGGAAGTGATGGGCAAACCACGGCCTGTGGGACAGATGTGGCCCTCTGAAATGTTCTATCCAGCCCCAAGACATTATTCCTAATATGACAAATACAATGAGTAGGATACAATACAATGAAACTTGGAAAGAGTTGCCTTAGAAACAGACTGACAGATAAGCATTTCCTTTCCTTTGGCCCCCTCTTTAAAAGGTTTGCCCATCACTGGTCTAGGGTACTTCCTGGACTCTGGACAAGCTACAACCCCAACTGCCTAACCCTTAGCATTCTTCTGCCTTGGAACCAGTACTTTGTTCTGATTCTAAGACAGAAGGTAAGTGCTTAAAAAAAAAAAAAAACCATCAAGTTCTTTTTTTTTTTTAAACCCTTAACTTCTGTTTATTGGCTACTTGGTGGAAGAGTGGTAAGGGTGGGCAATGGGGGTCAAGTGACTTGCCCAGAGTCACACAGCTGGAAAGTGTCTGAGGCCAGATTTGAACCTAGGACCTCCCGTGTCTAGGCCTGACTCTCAATTCACTGAGCTACCCAGCTGACCCCTCCCATCAAGTTCTTTTAAGAACTCACACATTAGATGATTTCTAGGATCCTACCAAGAACAAAATTCTACAATCCTAAGTAGTAATTTGGAAATAAGTAGCAGAGAAAAAGGAATAGCCTTCAAAATTTTGAAAGTTTAATATGTCATTTTGCAAATTAGATTAATTTTAGGTACTTTCGACAGGCATTCATTAAACACCTATTATGTATAGACCCTTGTGCTGGACTATGGATACAGAGATGAAATAAGATAAGACACAAGGCAAGTCACTTAACCTCTGATTGCCCAACAGAAGGATTCACAGAAGGAAACCACTCTAGTATCTTTGCCAAGAAAACCCCATGGATGGCTATGATCCATGACTTCATAAAGAGTCAGACATGACTGAAGAGCTTGAACAACAAAAATGTGATAAATACAAAGATGAGATCATAATGTCCTGTGAGAAATCTAAAGAGTGAGAGAGTAATTTATGCAAAGTTAGAGAAAGCTTCACTGAAGAGGATGGTTATGAGCCTTGAAGGAATGGACATTCAGTAAGAAATGCTTCAGAGGTTAAGGAGTATGAGTACTAAAAAAAGTACAGTCTGATCCTGTGATAAAGAAGTCATTAACATAGAGGAAGAGAAAAGTTGGGATCAAGCCAAATTGCAAGGGGATGGGGAGTGAATGTGAGAAGTGGAGATGGTACAAATAAATCAGTTTGGCAGGAGAGAGAAAATCACAGATTGGTGGAAGATGGAGAGTAAGGTCATGAATGAGAATGGCAGAAGTTTTTTACTTAAGGAAAGTGACCTGTGGAGGTCTTTACCATACATCTTATGATAACAGGGAAGAAGTCAATAAAAAGGAAAAGTGAAGATGTGGTAGGAGAATCAGAAGACAATGATCAAAGATAAAGGAGTCATACCTTTTTTCCTGTAAAATCTGAAGAAAGGAGTGAAAAAGGATAAATTTTGACTAGTTAATGAGGTGATAATTAGGGCAGGAGAGTAGACTGAAATACAAAGATGATCTTAAGAACTTGGTATATTGGATAACACATTGGATTTGGATTTATGAAACCAGGGCAAGTCTCTAAACCTTTAGAGTTCATTTCATCAGTAAAACAGGAATAGAAAGATTTGAACTATTTTATGTCCCAAGGTTATAAAATAGTGTGCTATGAACTTTAAATAGCTGAGTTATTACTACTATGTACCACCAAGGTAGAATTTATTTTTTAAAAGTTTACTTCAAAGAAAAAAAGAACTTGGAATAAAAATATAACATATATTTTTTACTTTAATGAAAAAAGGTCTAGAAATACTTACTTTGGTAAAGTATCTTATAATTTTTTTATTCTAAGAAAATTGGGGAGATATTTTGAAAAAACATTTTTAAAACTTTGAGGTCAGAGAGGATCTTGGATACTAAATCTCTCTTAAAATAGAAAATGTGAAAAATGATTAAAAAAACAAAACATTTTAGGGGGTCTTCTGGGTGGCTCAGTGAATTGAGAGCCAGGCCTAGCAATGGGAGGTCCTGGTTCAAATCTGGCCTCAGACACTTCCTAGCTGTGTGACTAAGAAGTCACTTAACTTCCATTACCTAGCCCTTACCACTCTTCTGCCTTAGAACCAATACACATAGTATTGATTCTAAGACGGAAAGTAAGGGTTTAAAAAAAACAACACTTTAGGGGCAGCTGGGTACCTCAGTGGACTGAGAGCCAGACCTAGAGACAGGAGGTCCTAGGTTCAAATCTGGCCTCAGACACTTCCCAGCTGTGTGACCCTGGACAAGTCACTTGACCCCCATTGCCCACCCTTACCACTCTTCCACCTAGGAGCCAATACACAGAAGTTAAGGGTTTTAAAAAAAAAAACCCAACACTTTAGTATTAAAGTATATATTAATGTATTTTATATAATAGCAATTATAATAACATTAATATATATTAAAGTATATATACATTCAGAATTTCATGGGTGAAAACAAAACCCAAATTTTCTTTAATTCTCTATCACAATTCTCAAAATGATTCTCCAATCAAGCTCTCAGTCACTTCCATGAGTTTACCAACATCTCATTATGTTGATCAACAAATATTTATTAAAGGCCTTCTATATCCCAGGTACTATACAAAATAGTAGATACCAGCTCAATGAATGAAACAATCCCTATTCTTAAGGAACATACATTCAAAAGGAAAAAATAACAAGCACATATAAAAATATGAATAGCAAAAATATCAAGTTAAGAAATGCAAACAAATACCAAGTTGGTAAATACAAAGTAGTTTTGAAGAGAGCAACAACAGGTAGGACAAGGAAAAGCTTTTCTTGCAGAAGATAATATTTGAGCTACATGTGAAAGGAAAAAAGGAAACTACAAGGAAGAAAAGCAAGAAGGGAAGTATATTCCAGTCATCGGGGTCCAAAAACTCAAGAGATAAGTGTTTGGTGTGAAGAACACAAAGAATGCCAGTTTGACTGGACTACAGTGTAGGAAAAAGAGTAATGCCAAACAAGGCTAGAGAGACAAACTGAAGCCAAGATGCAGTGGGCTTTAAAAGCTAAGTTTATCTTATTTTTCAAGAAAAAGGAAGCTACTGAAATTGGCCCAGTAGAGGAGTCACATGGTCAGACCTAAACCTAAGAAAAACTACTTTCGAAGTGGAATATAGGATGGAATGTAGTGATGAGGCTGTTAATAATAATCTAGGTGTGAAGTGACAAGTTATGGTGAAAGCTACCTGAGTAGAGAGAAGAGCTGCTGTGGAGTAAAGAAACCACAGTGTCTTTTCAATGACTGAATATGTAGGGTAAGGAAGTCCAGAATAATGCCAAGATTATGGCCTTGAGGGGCTAGAAGTATTTTCAAAGACCAGGGCAAGTTAAGAAGGAAAATCTGATTGGGGATTGAATTGCATTCAATTTGGGTATAATATGCTTCTGGATTAATCTCATTTAAAATGTCCAGGAACTAACAGCTGACAAGGAACTGAAATTCAAATGGACCTTAATACATAGGTCCTAGAAAGATCCAGATAGAGATAGTAGTTAAGCCTCTATTAACTAGGAGAGAGAAGACAGGCACAATGGATAGTGAACACTGGGCTCAGAGTCAGGAAGACTGTAGGTGAAATTTGGCTTTGGATATTTACTAGCTGTGTAACCTTGAAATAAGTCAGTTAACCTCTATCTGCCTCAGTTCCCTCATCAGTAAAATGAAAATAATAGCATCTATTCCCTAGGGTTGCTGGGTAAATACAAGAATATTTGTAAAAAACAAACAAAAACTTTAAAGGGTTATATCAATGCTATCTATTTCTATTATTACTTTATTATTGAAACTGCTCAGCCAGAGATTATTATTTCAACTGTTAGGCCTGAGTGATGTCCATTAGTACCTATCCTTCTTGGCCATTCTGCTGCCTTTGCTACCCCTCCCCCAGATACTTTTTATTCTCCAAGTTTTCTTCCTGTTGATTTTTCTAGGTTTTCCTCCTAGCTGTCAGGCCATGTAATCTTCTTTGTTGGATCATCATTCCTTTTCTATGGCCCAACTGTAGGAGCATCCCAAGGTTCTTTAACTGTGGCCTTTTCTCTCTTAAGGATCTCATCAACAACTTAACAGATATGCAAATGACACAGATTTCACATATCTGTAAGGGTAAATTTTAGGGAAAAGATAACTAACTTTTTTTCCATTAGTGAAGTTTAAAATACTGATAGTGTGGGGACTGGGTGAATCCAACTGACTCCATCTTGTAAAATTGACTCTACTTTGAAAGTTAAGATTTCATTTTCTGCTCTCTCCTTCCCAACTGTGGAAACTTAGCAACATCCTGTTTTTTTGAATGTGGGAAAATCCTAAAATTCATTTTTCCTCTCCTAACTTAGAAAGTTCCTAATATTTCTTTCAATAAGAAATCTTATATCTTAATTTATATCCTGTTAATTGTTTTTATAGTGTCTAGAATTTGCACAAAATTTGCAAATTTTGTGCAAAAAATATTTGATTGTGAATCAAATATTCAAGATCTTAACCCAGAATCTCCCTGTGTAGGTTTGAGAGTCAACTCTTAGGCCAAAACACTATCTGACTCTTGTAAAAACAATAACTTAGGTTTATTTATATTCAGGTAAAAAGGAATGATGGAAGACCTGGGGAAAGGAGTCCCTATGCTTAAAATTCTTATTCTTCACCCAAAAAGCCTCTCCGGGTTCCTTAGAATTCTATTCTTCATAGAATTTTAGGATACACTGTTTCTATACTGCCTTACTACAAAAATACCCTAGCTATCTAATCTGACTAAAAGTCCTCAAATTGCTAATAAACAAGTTAAAACAGTTTATCCAGATAAGAGAGCTTGAACTTTGATAAGTTCAACCTTGAAGGCCAGAGGCCAAGATGGCTGGGCTGTTCTCACTGGCAGGGTTCAATGAGTGGCAGCTCATTCTCATAAACAGTCAGGAATCTCTCAGGAACACAGGACCTCACAGGATCACAGGTAGATAACAACTGGAGTCATAGATGGAAAAGATTTCAGGAATCTCTCAATAGCTGGAAACAAAGGAAGCTCCAAGTTTTAGGGAAAAGGTAAGTCACCTCCTTCAGGATTAAAATGAAGGGCTCAATAGGAAGTGAACTCTCAGCTCTCCTGGCAGAACGGGAACAATGAATCTCCAACTGTCTTAGGTTCCTGGTTTTATCCCTTCCCCAGATTCTGGAACAGCTCTTTTAGTTCTGTGCATGGGACCAGACTATTTTTGCAAACCTATGCCATTGCTATTTCCTCCTTGCAAAGGCTTTCTCTCTCTCAATACTAAGTATTATTGTAGCTATTTTACTAGGCTATGTAAAAGCATGATTCTCAGTCGCCTTTTCTTTATATGTAATTTTCAATAACAAACATATTAAAAAAACATAATAAATCTATAGGTAAGTGATCCATGTGTGAATATGAGAGTTCATCCAGGGATTAAAGAGGATAATTGTGCAAACCTAACTGACTCCATCTTGTAAAAACTGATTTCCTTTTAGACACTGCTCTCTTCCTTTCCCATTATGGGAACTGAGTGACATCCTGTTTTACATCTGGGAAAAGTCCTGAAACTCTGTTCCTCCTCCCAACTCATAAAATTCCTAATCTTTCCTTCAATTAGAAATCAGATTATCTAATCTTATTGGTTTATAACCTGTTGACTGTTTTCTTATAATGTATAAAATTTGTACAAAAATTAGAATCCTGACTTTAGTACCACATGAGAGTCTGGTTCCAATTCATTGTGCAATCATATGCTTTACTAATAAATTAATATTATTAAAATAAAATCTTACACACCACAATAGGACATCAAGTTGGAAATGCTCAGGAAAATCAGAGCCCTATATTGTCCCATTTCTTATTGGGATGTTTCTAATTTAAAATTTTCAACATTTCAAAAAGAGTTCTATCTTTTCCAAAAAAATTTAACCTTCTTACTAACTTCCCATCTTTCTAATCATCTTTATCAATCTTTAATCAATCATCTAATCAAACTTTAAATGCAGTTACCAAATCTTGCAGATTCCACAGCCACAAAATATCTTGTACCTATCATCTCTCTATCTGCAATACTTGAGGTACTCAACTCTTCTAATTTGGACTATTGTAATAGCCTCCTAATTTCATCAAACTTCTTACCTCAATAACCCCCCCAAAATTGAAAATTGTTATTTCTGAAAGCACAGAGGTCACTGACATTCTCATTCTCAAAAATAATTTGTATAATATAAAGTATTGATTGTTCTTCAAAATTTTGATAGAATTCTTATTTATCCATTTGAACAAAAGTGGTTTTTAAAAAATATTTCAATCAACAAACATTGAATCAGGGCCTTCTGCTAATGGAAATATAAAGACAAAGAATTAAATAATCTATTCATAGTCAGATTTTATATTAATGGAAAAGACAAGTGCATAAAGTTAATAAATATAAATATGTACAAAGTACTAAGTAGTTTTGGAGAGAGGGCACTAGCAATTCAGAATTAGGAAAAGCTTTATGAAGAGGAGGCTGCTAGAGCAATGTCTGAATGTTACATAGAAGCTTTATGAGGTGGCCAATTAAAATACATTCCAGGCTTCACAGAAAGCCAATGCAAAAACTAGAGAAATCTCTATCTCTAAAGAAATTATTAATATTTCATTTGAATACTATTTTTCTAGTAAATAATTGTAAAGTGCAGATAATTTTTTAAAACTTGTACTGTTGTGATTTCTCCCTATTCACTGTTAAAATTTGTTCATTTGATTCTCCCCACTCCCTTCTTTGTAATCAGATCAGCTAAACAGTTATTATTGTCAAAGCTAGTTTTTGACTGCCAATTTACCTATTTCTCCCCTAAATTTCAATTCCTTTTGTAATCTTTAAATAATTTAATGGCTTTCTCTTTTTCTATTTTGTTAAGCTTAAAGACATAATTATTCTTCTGAGGATTGCTTTTGGCATATTGTATTATCATTATGAATCATTATGATCTATTTAGTTATTGTTTTTATAATGTGATTTGGTGATAATTGTTAATTAGAATTTCATCAAGTCTCCATTTAGGCCCATGTCATTTGCTTATGCTGTCAATATTATTAACTACTTTTAAACATTTACTTGCTATTTTGCTGTGCGCCCTAACATATAGCCTGTATGTGTAAAAGTTTAAGTATTGAGATACAATCATATTTCTTAGTAGGGGGTCCCTTTCAGAAGATGCTATAATTTTCCTAACTCTACAATCTCCAACAGTTCAGTTCTACATTTTCCCTTGTCTTTATCTTTGTTAAAAATTATCTTTCTCTGAGAAGAAACATTAAAATTGCCTATTATTATATTACTTTGGGGGAGAAGGGCCAATCCAGTTATTTTTTCCTATATTAATTTAGATGCTATGCCATCAATTGGCAAATATATTTAATAATGTTGGTGGTTCATTATTTAAGGGTCCTTGAGGTACAATGTAGTTTCTTTCTAAGTCAGAAGATTGATAAGGGTTAGGCAGCTGGGGTTAAATTATTTACTGAAGCTCTGAGTTTTTATTTTTGCTTCACCTGATAGAATAACTGAGATGCTTCCTTGTTTGGATGTACATTGTTTGAATGCACAGTAAATTTTGTTGCAGTCTATCATTTTAATTTCATTGTCTTTCGGTTTTGGAATTGATTTTTGGCAACAAATTATAAGATTCTATTTTCAGAGATACTCTGCAATACATTTAAAGATACAAATATCTAACTGCCAAATCTACTGGCCTTTTCTCATTCCTCATTCTCCTAGATCTCTCTACTTTACACGTCCCCTTCTCATTGATACTTCTGATTATCTTTTAGGGATGTCACTTTCTCCTTGTTTTCCTGCCTATCTGACTTCTCCTTTTCAGACTCCTTTGCAAGATCCTAGTCTAGAACACATCCTCTAACCATAGGGGGTGTCTTAGACCTTCTTCTTCTCCCTCTATTCTACTTGGTGATTTTATCAACTCCCATGATTTTAATGACTATCTCTATGCTAACAATTCTGAAATCTATCTATCCTGCCCCAAACTCTCTGCTGACCTCCAATCTCACATCTCCACATAACTTTCAGGGTTCAAACTGGATATTTTTATCCAGTAGATATTTTTAATTCAATGTGTCCAAAACAGAACACATTATCTTTCACTCTAAACCTTCCCTATCTCCAACCCCCCCCCCCCCATTACTATAGAAAGCAATACTATTTTTCCAGTCCCTCAGGCTCACAACCCAGGAGTCCTTCTGAACTCCTTCTTCACTCACACCTAAAACCCCCCCATACATAATGTTTTTGTCAATGTCTTTCGCTTTCACTTTTATAACATCTCTCAAATAAGCCACCTCTCTCCACTTTATACAGCCACCACTCTGATGTTGGCCTATTTTACCTCATGCTTAGATTATTGTAATAGCTGCTAGTGGTCTGCCAGCTTCAAGTTTCTCCCCACTCTAATCTACTCTCCATTCAGCCACTGAAGTGACTTTTCTAAAATGCAGGTCCAGAGGCAGTCTGGAGTCAAGAGGACCTGAATACAAATCAGGCCTCAGACATTTCCTAGCTATGTGTGATCCTGGGCAAGTCATTTCTAGCAAATTGGCATATATGGTGAAAAACAAAAATGTTAAAATGTTGTTATGACAAAAAACACTAATGTACTAACATAGAGCTATGAAATGATCGACTGTTTTATAAAATAGTGTGGAATTATGCAAGAATAGTGACTAACCATTTATCCTAAAGAGTTCTCTGTATATACATGCTAAGGAGATCAATAACCAAAAGAATAGAAAAAGGGGCTTAGTGCCCTTTAAGCACTAGGTTAAATGCTTAAAGCATCACTTTTTTTTTAAATAGTCAAAAAACGAGGGAGGAAAAAAGTAGATGTTCGTTAACTCCTAAATTGCAAAATAGGTAATATGTAAGGATGTAATAGAACATTATTGCAATTTAAGGAAATGGAGATGGGTGGGTGGAGGGTGCAGCTAGGTGGCTCAGTAGATTAAGAGCCAGGCCTGGGGATGGGATCGGAGGTCCTAGGTTCAGATCCAGCCTCAGACACTTCCTAGCTGTGTCACAGATACAGGGCAAGTCATTTAACCTCTACTGCCTAGTCTTTTGTTTCTGCCTTGAAACCAAGAGAAATTATTGATTCTAAAATGAAAGGTAAGGGGAAAGAACAACCTGAAAGGTAGTTAGAGTGCATCTAGGTCACTGAGGTGAGAGGGGAACACAGCCAGCAAGAGGCTACAGCAAGAAATAAGGAGCAAGCCATGGCAAGTGTCTCCCCACCCACAATCTACTGTTCCAGGTTCTGAACCTAGGCCCAAGCTAATATCCAGACCCAGAATCCCTGCCTGGTTCAACAGAATTCTAACCCAACACACAACTCTTAAAGTTCAAAACAAACCTGTAGTGACAAAAGGAATGCCAGCATGGAGCAGTTTGTACTGCATCTGTGTAGGCCTAGAGCAAGGCCAGGAAACGATGGTAAGCACCTGCATCCCAGGTTCGGGCAGTCATTAGACCTGGAGCTGGGCCCCAATCCCCAGGGTGCTGGCTTGTGGGAGTCCCGGGGCAGAGCAGATGTGTCTGATCTGATCAAGTCCAAAGTAAGACCAAAAGCCCCTGCCCAAGCCTAAGGCTAGAATTTAAGCCATCAGCAGTAACAGGGGCTGACCAAATCATCAGTAGGAGGTGGCACTCAGAGCTCCTAGCCCACAGACCATCATACCACCTTGAAGAACTGAAACTTGAAGAAACCCAGAAATAAGGCTAAGGGTGGCATCAAGGAAGAACTTAAGTTTAAGACAGTGCCCTATCTTCCCTGAGAATAGTCTACCTTTAAAATAAAAGTAAAGAAAAGGCTGGAAAAATGAGCAAACATCAAAAAAACTAAAAACTAAAAAATCACCACCAAACCATAAAAAATTTTTATGAAGACAAAGAACAAGGCAGATACAGAAGGGGAAAGTTAAAGCAAAGCAAGCACACTTTGAAAAGCTCCAAAGAAAAATAAGAATTGGACTGAGATTGTGGAAGAGCTCAAAAAAGATTTCAATAATCAATTAAGAGAGGCAGAAGAAACATGGAGGAAAAAAATGAAAGCACTGCCAGAAGAAAAGGACCAAATGAAAGCAAAAGTTCAAACAAAAAAAATTTCTTTAAAATTAAAATTAGGCAACTGGAAACTAATGACTTCACGAGACATCAAGAAATAATAAGATAAACTCAAAGGAATGGGATCCCCCTAAATCCCTCCAAAAAACAGAAGAAAACATGAAATATTCTCACTGAAAATATAACTGACCTGGAAAATAGATCAAGGAGACATAATTTAAGACGTATTGGACTACCTAAAAGTCATGATTTTAAAAAAAAAAAAGAGCAACATCATAATACAAGAAATTATCAAAGAAAATTGCCCAGATATTCTTGTATAAGAGTGAAATAGAAATCGAAGATTCCACAGATCACTTTCAGAAGGAAATCCCCAAATGACAACTCCTAAGAATACAATAGCTAACTGCAAGAACCCCCAAGTCAAGAAGAAAATACTACAAGCAACCAGAAAAAAAAAAAATTCAAATACCATGGAGCTAGTCAGTATTACATAAGACTTAGCATTTCCATATTAAAGGAATGGAAGGTATGGAATATGATATTCCGGAAGACAAAAGACATAAATTTACAACACAGTCATCTATCCAGCAAAACTAAGTATATTCTTTCAGAAGAAAAAATAGTCATTCAATAAAACATTTCCAAGCATTCCTGTTGAAAAGACCAGACCTAAACAGAAAATCTGACACCCAAAACACAAGACCCAAGAGAAGCCTAAAAAAGTAAATAAGAAAGAAAAAATTTAAGGGGCTGAATAAGGTCAAACTCTATGTATTCCTACATAGAATAAGAATATATGTAATTCTTAAAATTTATCAGTAGTAGAACAGTTAAAAGATGTACACTTAAGACAGAGGGTATGGAAATAAGCTAATTAGGATATGATATGGAAAAAGAAAAAAAATTAAGAGGTGAAAAAGAGGATTACAATGAGAGAAAAGGGAAAGGGGAAATAGAATGGAGTAAATTTCACATGAAAAACTATTACAGTGGAGGGGAGGATAAGGGTGATGATGGACAATTCTTTACTGGCTCAGAGAGAGAGTAAGACAATGGAAGGGGATAGTAATAGGAAATGGGAGGAGACGTGATAAAAAGCAAAACATTGGAAGGGGGGAACAGAGTGAAAGGAAAAAGAGCAGATCAAAAGGAGAAAATAAGATGGAGGGGGAATACACAGTTGGTAATCATAACTGTGAATGTGAATGGGATTAACACCCATAAAATGGTAGAGGCTAGCAGAGTGGATTAAAAAACAGAATCCCACTATATATTGTTTACAAGAAACACATTTGAGGCAGACACACACAGAGTAAAGGTAAAGGGATGGAGTAGGATTTATTGTGTATAATCTGAAGTAAAAAAGGCAGGAATAGCCAACATGACTTGAAACAAAGATAGATCTGACTAAATGAGGTAATGAAGGAAATTTCATTTTGATAAAAGGTACTACAAATAATGAAGTAATATTAATGCAAAACATATATGCACTAAATAGTATGTAGTCTCTAAATTTTTAAAGGAGAAATTAAATGAACTTCAGGAGGAAACTGACAGTAAAACTATAAATGAGGGACCTCAACTTCCCCCTTTCAGATCTAGACAAATCAAACCAAAAAAAAAAAGAAAATAAAGAAAGTGAATGAAATCTTTAAAAAGTTAGAACTAATAGATCTCTGGAGAGAATTGAATGGGAATAGAAAAGAATATGCCTTCTTTTCAGCAGTACATAGCTCGTACACAAAAATTGACTATATTCGGGCATAAAAACTTGATAACCAAATGCAAAAAGAAGCAGAATAAATGCATCCTTTTCAGATCATAATGCAGAAAAAGTATAATCAATAAAACTGAAAGAGAAATTAAAAACTAAATGGAGACAGAGAAAAAAAATCAATAATTTAAGTAATGAAAATGATGAGACAAAATATCAAAATTTATTGGATAGAACCAAAGCACTATTTAGGGGGAATTTTTTAGCTGTAAATGCTTACATTAATAAAACAGAGAAAATGTAGATCAATGAATTGGGCTTGCAACTAAAAAAACTTAGAAGAACAAAATAAAAATCCTCATTTAGAGACTAAATTAAAAATCCTAAAAATTAAAGGAAATATTAATAAAATTTAAAGAGTCATTGAACTAGTAAATAAGACTAGGGGTTTTACGAAAAAAGAAAACAATAGACAGAGTATTGGTTAATTTGATTAAAAAAGGAAAATCAATCAGTATGAAAAATAAAAAAGGTAAACTCACCACCAATGAAGAGGAAAAAAGCAATCACTAGGAGCTATTTCGCCCAATTATATACCAATAAATCTGAAAATCTAAGGGAAACGGATGAATATTTACAAAAATATAAATTTCCCAGACAAAAGAGAAAATAGAATCCTTAAATAATCCTATCTAAGAAAAAGAAATTGAATAAGCCATCAATGAACTTCCTAAGAAAAATCCCAAGGGCCAGATAGATTCACAAGTGAATTCTATCAGACGCTGAAAGAACAATTAATCCCAATAGTACATAAACTATTTGGAAAAACAGGCAGAAGGAATCCTACCAAATTCTTTTTATGAAACAAATATGGTACTGTTACCAAAGCCAGGAATAGCAAAAAGCAGAGAAAGAAAATTATAGACCAATTTCATTAATGAATATAGATGCAAAAATTTTAAATAAAGATACTAGTGCAAGGAGATCACAATATATTAGAAGGATCATTTACACCGGAGTTTTACATGAGGAATGTAGGACTGATTTAATATTAGAAAAATGATCGGCTAAAATGACCATATCAATAACAGAAATCATATGATTATCTACACAGATGCAGAAAAAGCCTTCAACAAAATACAACATCCATTCTGATTAAAAACAGTAGAAAGCATAGGAATAAATGGGTCACCACTTAAAATAAGTGATATCTACCTAAAACATTCACTGAGTATCATCTGCAATAGGGATAAGTTGAAGCCTTCCAATCAGATCAGGAGTGAAGCAAGGATGTCCATTATCATCACTATTATTTAATATTGGACAATGATTATCTGTACAAACTTGGCTACTTTCAGCAATGAGCTGATCTGGGACAATCCTAAAAGACTGATGATGGGGAATGCTATCCACCTCCAGAGAAAGAACTCTTAGAACTGATACATTGTGGCACACTCAAATGTAATGGACTTCTCTACTAGCAGCAATGCAATGATCCAAAACAACTCTGAGAGTTTTATGAGAAAGAACGCTATCCACATCCAGAGAAAGAACTGTGGGAGCAGAAACACAGAAATAAAACATATAATCACATGGTTCGCTGGGGATAGGATTGGGGATTTTGACTTTAAAGGATCACTCTCTACTGCAAATATTAATAATATGGAAATAGGTTCTGAACAATAATACATGTAAAACCCAGTGGAATTGCTTATTGACTCCGGGAGGGGGGAGAGAGGAGGGGAGGGAAAGAACATGAATCATGTAACCATGGAAAAGTATTCTTAATTAATTAACTAAACAAATTTTTTAAAAAAGAAAAACCTCTTAAGAGTCATCTTTCACATCTGTGTATTTATGGTTTTATTTTGAGGTTTTGATTATGAATGACTTTGCTCTTACAATAATGACCAATATGGAAGTAAGTTTTGCATAACTATATAAGATTTTTTTAAAAAAAGTTAAATAATCAGCCACATAACTTTAACCTTACATATTTCTATATTAGTACCTTTTGGGGAAAGGGAACAAAAGCTACTCTTTTATTTCTCCCTATTCAACTCTCAACTGCTACTCCCAACATCCAAGTGTTCTGTTCCTAATTTCCTTAATCCTAATATAGCCAAAAAAAAAGGGGGGAGGGGGCTGCTTCCCACTTTCTTGTATTTAGCTTAAACTATCAAGGTAATAATGAATCCATCTGAGATGTATTAATTTATCTCTTTCTCTCCTTAAATTTAAATGATTTCTCTGGCACAAAATGGGAGAGAAAAGGAATACCAGGATTCACTTCAAGTTGTTCTAGTTACTTTTATTGTTCATTAGTTTTAGTCCTATCCAATTTTTCGTGACTCCTAGGGCTTTCTTGGCAAAGATACTGAAGTGGTTTTGCCATTTTATTCTCCAGATCATTTTACAGATAAGGAAACTGAGACAAACATGATTGTGTGATTTGTCCAAAGACACACAGCTTTTAAATGGTGAGATCAGATTTGAACTCAGGAGCCTTCCTGCCTCCAGGACCAGCATCTTATTCACTGTGCTACCTAGCTGCCTCTTTCGATTACTACTGAATTCATATTTTTAAAAACTTTCTTCTTTTTTGACTGACTTTTTAAAGTGGGTATTTAAATTAAGTTAATTAAAGTGACTATTTAAATTAGTCTAAAAATTAAACTTTTTCCCATGCCTATACAAATAATCTTAAAAGTTATATGAAATAACAAATGAATGACCTAAAATTTATAAAATTTAGTAATATTGTTCACAAGAATTTCATACTATATCATCTTCTTTTAATGATCTAAATCCCCAACTCCTGTCTCCCTCAAACCTAACTTTTTCTTTTCTTTTTTGGGGGGAGGGGTGCTGTGTTTGGGTAGTGAAAAAGTGGAGTAGAAACAAGAGGAAGAGTCACAGTTTAAAATGAAATATAGGGGGCAGGTGGGTGGCTTAGTGGATTGAAAGCCAGGCCTGGAGATGGGAAGTCCTGGATTCAAATCTGTCCTCAGACACTTCCCACCTGTGTGATCCTGGGCAAGTCACTTAAACCCCACTGCCTACCTCTTACTGCTCTTCTGCCTTATTACCAATACACAGTATTGATTCTAAGACAGAAGGTAAGGATTTTTTTTAAAAAAGGAAATATAGCTTCAATAGCACCACATTCCAACCAACAGAAGTGGTCTATCAATAAGTTCTGCAAACATGAAAAGAGTAAAGATGTTAGCCAATTGGTGAAAGGCAGTATGACATAGTGGACAAAGTCAGGCAGATCTAAGTTCCTATTAAAAGTGTTCAAGTTTCCTTAACTTCTTAGTGTGCCTAGACAGCTCTTTTAAGAATTTAAATTGTGTGAGGGTAGCTGTGTAGCTCAGTGGATAGAGAGCCAGACCTAGACAAATGACTATGAGCAAGGACTCAGAAAAGGATTAAGAGAAAACTGAATGTTTTGAAAATGCTTTTTCAGATTCAAAATTAACTTTTGTACTTTATCCATTTTGCAAGGTGAAAAGTCTACCTATAAGGTTGTCATCTAACAAAGCATCTGACTTTTCTCTTGTAATTCATGATAGGGTAAGTGCTGAGGATGAATAACAACTTCAAGTGTTTAATTCAATTTGGAAAAATGTTTGATAAAAGAAATGCAAAATGTATTAAAAAGCTCTGTTCATTTTAGAATTTAGTAAGAACATTTAAATGTTTCTTAGAAACATATAATGCATATGTTTTTTTATAAAGTTAAATTCTGAAAGTTTACTTGTAAATTGCTCTTTTAAAAGTGTAAATACATTTCTCCCCCCTAAGTAGCATAAAAATAAATTATTAGGCTAGGATCTTTATGCAAAAATGCCAATTGAACCCATAAATGTTACTAGTAAAACAGTACTAATAGTAGCCAAACAAACCCTTTCTGCTTAAGCTCCTACAATTTTAATAAATCTTGAATAAATGGACAAGGTTGGGTGGAGGTTCTCACAAGAGGAAAGTAGAGTATTAGGAGAAAAAGGCTGAAAATAGTTCCAGGAAATTTGTCTGGCAAGTTAGAGGGTTACAGAGTGACAAGAGCCATGCAATTGTACGGCTTTTTGTAAACCAAAAACAAGGAGTTAAAAGTGAGAAAATCACTGTTTGTGCTAAGATCTCGAATTCCAGCTCAGATATTATTTTTTTTTTTTACCTTAGGTGAATCACATAATTTTCCCAGACCTCAATTTCCTCATGAGGATGATACTTGAGACTACACATTTCACAGTTATGAGGAAAGTGCTTTGTAAACAATAAAAGCATTATATAAATGTCAGCTGTAAGACCACCTGTATGTAATTAATGCTACCTATCACCATCACCAACACTGAAGTTTGGCCTTGAGTCCCTCTATTCTCAACAATTTTTACAGAAGCTATAATTTAAGTAAAAACCAGGTCATTTTAAAGTTAGTTTGTCCTTAAAATTAAGGATATAATACTAAAGTAGAAAGATAAGTTATGAATATAGCATACTTTCTGCAGAGTGAAAGGAGCAGAACTAGAAGAACATTATACACAAAGACTGATACACTGTGGTAAAATTAAATGTAATGGACTTCTGTACTGGCAGCAATGCAATGACCCAGGACAATTCTGAGGGACTTATGGAAAAGAACGCTACCCACATTCAGAGGAAGAACTACAGTAGTGGAAACACGGAAGAAAAACAACTGCTTGAACACATGGGTTGATGCGGACACGATTTGTGATGTGTAAGAGGGAGATTTTAGCTATTTTATAGATATATATTTAAAGTGTGGCCACCAGGAATCAACAATTCAGATTGATTCCGTAATTAAATCAGACCCAAGTCAGCATCGGGTTAAGGCAGTTTATTTACAATTAGGAAGGTAAAGTTTTGGGAATAAAGAGAAAGGGAGAGGCTAGTCCAGGCCTGCAGAGGCCTGGAGGAGAGAGAAGGTTAAAAGGCTAAATAAATTGGGCTGCAAGCCACAAGGCCTAGCAACCAGATAGGCAAGTGCCTACTTAAGGCAGAGTTTGGAAGCGCCTAGGTAGGCCAAGGAAGTCAGCCTAACTTACCCACCTGACAATTCAGAGTGCAAGCGGTCTGTGGTCTCAGGAGATCCTTCAGCACCAAGTTCAAAGTGGGAACTGCCTCCACAGGAAGTAACCAACATACTTAAAGAGATAGTGTCTTTCGTCACTTCCCGTGGGTCCACCTTTAATTCAAGTGGACAAATGGCAGTCTCTACATTGCTTTTGGATGCAGTCCCTAGTTCTTGATTTGTTACTTATTGTCATGTGTGGGTAACTCATCTCCCCTCCCCATTAAGGGAGGTGAGGATTACATCATTTCTATGCCTAGGATGAGTAGAGTTTTGACTATGAATCGGCTAGAGTTAATTCCATTTACACAGATGTACTCTTAATGACCACCCTAGAACAATTATCAACAATATGGAAATAGGTCTTGGTCAATGACACATGAAGAAAGGAGTGGAAATGTGCATCGGCTACAGGGAGTAGGGGCGTGGGGGGAGAGAGCAAGAACAGGAATCATGTAACCATGGAAAAATTTTTTCTTAAATATGTAAGGATGGGATTTGTGCAAGGGGGATGGGACAAAAGGAGCCAGAGAAGGCAGTTGCTGACAGTTGAGACCAGGGAGAATTCTGGGAATTTCTCAAAGAGGAGAGAGGAGAGGTCTTCCAGCGGAGGACTGGGAAGAGGGAGGAGGTGGACATCCCAGCTCGGATCCAGTCCTGAGGGCTTCCTGAAGATCTTTCTTTGGAAATTGAAACCCTGATTCCCTGATCAAAGCCATTCCATCGCATCTCTCCCATCAAGACTTCAACCATTGAGTTAGCTAAATTTTTGTACTCCATTTTGGGAACAATCTCTTAGTCTCCTTCTCCCATTACCCAAACTTGCTGAGAGACCCCCTTTCAGTCAAAACTTAATTATAGAAAAGGATAGAAACAGAAGGAGGGAGGGAAGAAGCTTAGGAGTGAGAACCCCAAAGGTTCCCACCCAAGTGACGGACCCCATAGAAATAAAGAGGGCACCCCAAAATCCCTCTGCCCTTCATCCCTTTCCCCAATCCCTGAATTGAGAATAATAAAAGCCATTCATCAGTTAAATAGCATTCCAGAGTGCCTGAGAGACAATGAGGGAGAGGGGAACCACAGCTTGATCTAGCTGCCTCCACCTTGAAGCCAGACCACCCGCTGTGAAATTAACTGGGGGGGGGGGGTGTTGTGTGAACCCCATCCTTATTCAGAATCGGATTGGGGTACCACATACCTGGTCTTATAGGGAAGCCTCGCCCCCAACTCCTGTAGGGTGGCACGACCATCCAGGTCACCCAGTTTTGCTTAAAGTCTCCCAGTGTATATTCGGCCCCAGGGGAGAGCTGGAAGAGAGACCCGCCACATAGACTCTCTATCTCCCATCTAACATCCATTTCTTGCTGGCCCTTTTAATTGTTACAAATATAAGCATGCCTTCACTGTGCAAATGGGTACAAAATGAAAGATATGCTATCTTTGGAATAAAAGGTTATAAATTTTATGATGTTACTAATTGCTACTTGTGTGACCAAGTCACTTCTCTGGGCCTCAGTTTCCTCATCTGTAGCAAGAGGTTGGGCTAGATGAACTTTAAGACCTCCCAGCTCTAAATCTATGATCTTCTGCTTTAATAAGTGACACTGTGATACTATATATAAGCATTGTGCAAAGAGCTGGAGAAAATGACAAATATGAGTGTCTTTGCCCTCAATGAAGAGGTTATTTATATCACTGAAGTCACAAATACAAAGTATCATATGAGGTAAAATACAATAGTAACAAAGGAACACAAAAAGGTCTCAAGAAATTCATGGAGGGAGAGTTCACACAGAGTTGTCAGAGGGATGATATGGTAAGGCCTCTTGGGGAGGTGGCACCTAAAATGATCTAAAGAGGAATTGCAAGGAGGGATGAGCAGTATGTTACTGTTCTGTATGGGAGAGGCTGAGCTAACAAGCAGTCAGGGAGGGAAAGGGAGAGATTAGAACTTTAACTGTATAGAGAGCAAAACCATGAAAGTGATGTGTTTTCTTCAAACCCAGCTGAAGGGCCACTTTTAATTTTTATAAACCCTTAACTTCCGTCTTAGAATCAATACTATGTATTAGCTCCAAGGCAGAAAGCAGTAAGAGCTAGGCAATGGGGGTTAAGTGTCTTGCCCAGGGTCACACAGCTAGGAAGCATCTGAGGCCAGATTTGAACCTAGGACCTCCCATCTCTGGGCCTGACTCTCAATCCACTGAGCCACCCAGCTGCCCCGTCAAGGGCTACTTTTTAAATGTAGCCTTCCTGATTCTACCTCATAGCTCCTACTTGTTGTCTTCACCTCGCAAAATTGCCCTGTACATATTTGTGAATACATGTATATGTAGGTATGTGTTTATGTATGTGTACATACACAGATTGTTTTCCCTTATTTAATGTAAATTACCTGAAGGCAGCAACTAATTTATTTTTGCATCTCCAGGACCTCTCACTAATACACAGTGTCAACACATATAGTAAGTATGGCCTTAATCAGTGTTTGTTGACAGACTTAAAGCCAAGGGAGGAGCAGAAGCAAGTGCCCACTATTCTAGAAACATGACACTGGAGAATCATCAGAGGGTCTTAACCTAGGCTTAGATGGGGAAAAAATTCTATCATTTTCACTCATTGAAATTTAGCATTTCCTTCAAGTATGAATGTATGCAACAATACATAGAGGTCCATCAGATTCTTCATACCATCAATGGAATCCAAGACACACAAAAAATTAAGAAGCTCTAGTCTAAAGGGATAATGAATTTAAGGAAAGGTTCTGTATGTTTTTTAAGAACAGGAAGATCTCATCCAAAAGAATGTCAGAGTTACTGTGGAAGGGAAAAAACATACTAATGCCAAATGGGTACTAAGTCAGGTTGTGTAGAAACACATTTGTTTTGGGGTAAGATGGCTTTTAAGCCATGGTCTCTACAGACAACATTCTCTGATAAACACTCAAAGAGCATTCTTGTTCATTTTATGTATATAGGCTTTATAACTTTATATTGGTACAAAAAATACTAAAATAAAAATTCACATACTTTTGAGTTGTTTAAAAAAAAAAAAGAACAGGAAGATCTGAGCAGTTTTGTAGGAAGGAACTACTTATGGGTGGGACACAGTGCATGCATGTAAGCTCAAGTATGATAAAAAGGAAACGAGTTCCCGTACATTAGAGGAGATCGGATGAGGGGCACCAAGAGAGTGATAGCAAGAAGGAAAGATCATCTCATCTTTTGAGATTTGAACAAAAGAGAGAAGGATGAGGACAAAGACCTTCATGGATGCTAAGAGGACATGCTAATGATGACAGCTGCTATTTATATATAACACTTTAAGGTTAGCAAAGTCATTTATATTATTTCATTTGATAGTCACAAAAACTTCTAAGATAGGTATGAAAGGTAATTACAGATGAGGAAACTGGGACAGTGAAATTATGTGATTTGATAAAGGTCACATAGCTAGTGTGTGTCAAAGGTGAGATTTAAACCAAGGTCTCTCCTGATTCCCAACTCAACAATCTTTTCATTATATCTTAAGATGGTTTCAACCTTTTCAGTCAGATGAGGTCTTTTTATTTGGTGGGAGGTGACAGGGAGAATGGGAGGTAACAGAAAAAGAACAGTGATGTGGTTTAGAACAGTTGGGACTGTGAATGAAATAAACAGAAGGTTGTTCAGTAAGCAAGGGTCTCAAATGAAATTAGGTAACAAGAATTTGCAGGTATCCTATTCAAATACTATTTTGAGATTTCTATTCAGTAGTACATCAAGTGCACTTTTCATATACTGTATGGCTTGAGTGTTATGGAGTGGAGAATTAAGAGTGGGAAGAGAGGAAGGACAAAGGATTTGGGGGTGAGATTTTTTTCTAACAATAGTTATGGAGTCAATGAAAGAGGGAAAAAGTGAAATCAACAGATGGATAATAGAATGAGAGAATAGGGAAAAGTAAGAGTTAAGCAGAAAGATCAGATTCAGAAACGGCAATGGTAAAAGGATAGGAGACCAGAGTTTCAAAGTTTAGGATTTTGGAGGTAGATGGTTTCAAATGATGGTAAGGCCTAACAAATGAGTACTCTTGTGTATGACTGAAGTAAAATTGTCAGAGGTCATAGAAATTGAGGGTTGATGAAACTAAGAGATCATAATGTCAAAGGATGAACACTGATGCCATCAAGTACGATGGCCAATAGTAATAAAAAAGATGACTAGTCTTAGAAATGCTGAAAATAAAATATACTGTTGTTATTAATCAAATATTTTAATAATTGCCCATTTGTCAAGGAAGTCTATAATGCCCTCAGTGACCATTTCAACATCATTTCCTGGTATGACAACAAGTAAGGTTATAGCAACTATTAGAGACCTCATGATCTACACGGCCTCCAAGGAGTAAAGTGGAAAGTCATAGAAGGAGAATTCTATGTTCTAGACTATTAATAAAGTCACTGAGGGGAGGAGAAAAGATATAACAAGAGAAAGTTCCAGCAGAAATGTGAATAATTGAAGTCTCCCATTCTTATTACTACTATATACATGTCTCTGTACCAAACTTGTGATCTATTTCACAAAATTTTTATCTGTTTCTTCTTTCTATTTAGGTGGTCTGTGACATAATCTTAAGGGCAAAATCACTTCTCTCTTCTTTATCCATTACCCAAAACACTTTTCTTGTCATGCTTCCCTTCCTATCCTCTCATTTCTTGTAAAGCAAATAATTATTTTGTAAACATTAAACCAATTACCACATCTTCAAATGTTCTTTCAGAAAATCATGTCATTAAATGTTGGGTTTGTACTGTCTTTTAGTGGGACACATGCATGCAAATTTAAATAATTACATAAAATTTAGAGCTTTTATTTCATAAATTATTACAACCTTAACTCAACACAAAAATCTGTGAATTTTGGAGCAAAAGCTACATATTCTAACCATCAGTCACCAATAACTTCACAAACATTGTTAAACTATCTTAATATGAAAATCCTGAATTCTTTTTTTTAATCTATTTTTAAAATACTGCACTTATCATCTTACCCTACGCATGGCTTCCTCCTCCTCTTGACGCTTTTCATAATGTGCAAAGTCATCAAAGATTGAGGTGGTATGCTTGAAAGTAGCAATTATTTTAAGCACTTGCTTAGCTTTTTCTAGGGGTACTTCTTGAGTGTCCCTTGAATTGGTAACTGGTTTGTTGTCATTATTTTCCAAACGAATGTGCCGCAACTGGTTATTGGGAACATCTTTGACAAAGATCCATTTAACATCAAACTTGCCCTTCCACTTATCCTGAGACCAGACTCCAGCATATGCATTGTAGTCCACAACAGACTTCATCTCAGCCACTCCACAAAAGTGTCCGCTCCCATTCACACTGAAGAGTAAATAGAGTGGGCCTTTACCATTCAGAGAACGGTAAGCTGCATCCAAACGCTTATTACCATGTTCAGTACTACACCAGATAGAATACTTAATGGAACGATGGATATCATCCTCAGAATAGCTTTTGATTATAAACACACGCCCATTCTTCAGGTTCCAATCAAAGTCTTTGGGATTATAGTTATTTATGGCCTTTAGTTTTTCCAGTACTGGGTGCACCTCTACTCCAGATGGTGAAGAGCTGACAGGAACAACACCTAAACCAAAGTTTTCACTGCCTGCTCCACTGTTCTGGTTGAAACCTACTCCTCTATTACGAGGAGCTACCCAACGATTTTGCAGCTGCTGCGGTTGCTGCTGCTGCACTTGGTGAGGCTGGGCCTGTGGCTGAGGTCCTTGTTGCTGCTGTGGTTGTGGTGGCTGAGGCTGCTGTTGAGGCAGTTGGCTTTGCACCAATGGTGGTGGTTGAATTAATGGCTGAGGCTGCTGGATTATAGTCTGAGGAGGCAGAACTGGTTGGGTGGGTGGAGCTTTTACCACTGACCCTTTGTCATCCCAAGTTCCAATATTCATGTTATGTTTTATAGGAGGTGGTGGTACAGCAGATCCCCCAATTCCCACATTGCCCTTAGGTTTAAGTTTCGGTTGAGGTTTGGCAGGCTTTCTGGCAATGGCAGCCCAAGAGGTCGGTTTTGGTGCTGAACTGCTAACTGGGGGTACACTATTTGCTGCAATGCTTGTCATACCTGTACTGCTCAAAGCGGAACCTACAGTTTTTGTTACAGCAGCTGTCATATCACCACCAATTTTCAGTCCAGTCATGCCTTGCTCAATACTATTAATGCCAGGCACCTTACTTAAAGTATCATTGCCAAATCCAGCCTGTCCATCAGTTATGGCTCTCCCAAGAGAGCTAGGTGGATAACCATAGCTGCTACTATAAGCAGAACTTTGTGTTGATTGTCCCTGAGATCCACTTGTCCCCCATGTAGAGAAATCTGCATTCCCAGGAAAAAAGTTAAATCCATGCTGACCAAGGAATGGGGGAGTATTTCCTAAAGCCCCAGGTTGACTAAACACACCATCAGGTATATAATGATGTTCACCATTGCTCATTTGTCCATAGGTTGTCAAATATGGCATAGGCGGGTCTCCAGCTGTGGACCATGCTGCTTCACCAAGAGAATACGGAAATCCAATGGATGGAGCATAGTAACTAGGCATGTATGGATCTGACATTGGTGGATAGCTGTTACTCTGAAAAAGAAAATTCACAAATCAGTAGTGAAATGTCTCTTTATTTATAGGTTCACAAATGTCAACAATCCAAGTTGTTTCAAAAAATACATATGACTAAACTCCCTTTTGAGAAACACAGTACAGAGAGTTCTTGCTTAAGTGGACCTTTCTGCAGACCTTCCCCTCCCTTGTGGAGCTCCAAATGGGCCCATCCCTTCCAAGACTCTATGCCCTACAGCTCAAGTAGCTTCAGGTCCTGAAATGTCCCCACAGAAAGAGCAGAGGACCCCTGACTCTGGGCTACATGTGGGCAGGTCTGCTTTTACTGCCATAGCCATAGGGGAGTCAAATTTGAGAAATATAGATTACGGGAATCAAGAATTATCTGTATATAAAAAATGAAACTCTTCCCCAAATTAGGAATTATTTATATTTTTAAAAGCTGCTTTACCAAAGTATTTCCTACAATGATCTTTGAAATAGGAAATTCTCCCAGGGCATTTAATATCATTTGATTTGCAATATGATGACTTAAATGCAGACAAGATACATTTTATAATGTAGTAGAAAACACATTCAATGAAGTCAAAAGACTAGTATTATAATCATAACTTTGCTCTACAAGTTGGGATCAAGTCACTTAAAAGTGTCTTAAAGTCTCAGATTTCCTAATCTATAAAATCCTAAAATAAGAGGACCAGTCTGGTGGTATACAGGAATTAATTCTAGATATTGACAGGAGCTAGGTTCAAATTCTGACTGTCATTTATTAACAGTGACTTTGAATAAGTCACTTAACCTCTCTTTGTGCTTCAGTTCCACACTGAAAAAAAATGAAAGATTGAACCAGATGACCTTGCAGGTTCCTTTTATTTCCTATCACATAATGTTGCTTTAAAATTCAGACAGATAGAAAGTTTAAAGGGTCCCTGGAGATAGATCATCCAACTTAACACTCTTCATTTTAGAGATGAAGAAACTGAGATCCAGAAAGATCAAGTGGTTTATCCCAAAGTCAGAGAGATAAAAAGAAGTAGAGATAGGATTCAAACTCAAGTCTCCTGATTTCTGGTCTCATGTTCTATGAATAAAATGAGGCACTCTGATTAAAGGCTCCAAAGATTCACGAATACTTGTTAGTCATTTTTTTATTTAATTAGGTAAAGAGTAAGATCTTTCCAGGCAACCTAATATTCAGAACTCAAAAATGACTACAAAGAACTATAATTTCTTAATGATCAACATATAAAACAATAACCGACACTTTCATTCAAGAAATTGCTAAGAAAAAAAAATGGTAAGGTTTTAAAGAAAAACTTAGAAACAACACAGGAATACCAAACGGAAAAGAAATATTCTGTGCCCTAACTTATTATGCTTAATTTCAATAAAATTTAATTAAGAGTTGGTCATTTGAGATATTTCAAATTTAAATTCAAATTTTGATATTTTAGTGTGAGAAAAATTTTGTGACAAAGGCAAAATTGAATATTATAAAAACTAATGATCATAGAAAATTTCAGTACCTCACAACCTCAAAGCCAATCGTTCTGAAAGCAGGAATAAAGCTGAGGACTTGACATAGGGTTGCTCTTTCGGATTATAGCAATACAAATATTTCAGTGGTTCAAAAGAGAACTAGGCATAAATGAGATAACCAACAATCTTAGTTTAACCACATCCTCCCTCCAAATCATTTCCTACTACTCTGAGGCTATTGAAATCTGAAGTCCAGGGAACAAAAGAGCTGGCACAGTTTTTAAAAAAAAAAAGGGCAATAGTTATGAATAAACAAGTAAGAGATAAATTCATGGGTTTAGGAAAGAAATTTCATTCAGTTCATATTTCTAGAAGAATAGCAATGTTAATTTTTTTTCTCATTAGGGGTGTTCTGGAAAAAAAAAAAAGGTGGAAAATCCTCATCCTACAATACTCTAGATGTTTGAAGCAGTACAGGAATATTTCTCATGTTTCCAAAATCTAGGACTGCATTCCTACCTTTCAAAGTCAAAGCAAAGTCTGCATAAGTAGGGGAATAAATTTTAAAATATAGTGTCATTATTGAAATAACTACTTTTAGAAAAGCAAAAATTGGGGAGCTAATTTAAATTCCTCACCTTAAAAGTAGATTCTGAGAAAAATCTCCCAACTAAATGATAGTTTAATTTATTAACAAAATTTTCAAAAGAGCCCTAGAGATTACCTACATAAAAAACAAAATTAGGACTATAATCCAAGTTCCATCTAATTAGGAAACATAATTCACATTCTATCAAATACCTACAAATAAACAAGAATGGAACACAAACTGTTATCACAGATTAATGGTGATATAATATAACATTTCCATTCATTAGTGATAGAAAATAATATAAACATTATCTTGCACTTTTTTCATATGAGTATAAATAATATAAGTAAATAAATTTCATATGGGTATTATGTTTACTTGAGAGTAGCATGCTATATTAATATAAACTAGTTATTAGAACTTCTTAATTTCATGTTAAAAATGTAAAAATGTGATTTACTACACTGCAGCTAAAAACTTTTCATACAAGTTATCCAATAAAATAGATTGTATATTTTTATTTTGCAAATCTCTAACATCTTATATTTGTGCTTACGTGCCAGTTGACAGTAAGAACTTTTTAATCCACTATTTTAACAATTAAAAATTTTTTTGGAAATTATTATATTTGAATAATATTGAATCCAAATGGCTGATTAAACATTTTTCTCTTTGCAACAGAGGCAGTAAACTGCACAAGCATTATGATGCACATACTTTCAGACCTGGTTGGTCCGTTTTTGCATGTTTATCTTAAAAGGAAAGCTCCATGAAAGAAGAGTAATTGAGAAGTGCTAGGGATATAGAAAAAAATTTTAATAAACAATTTTAAATATTACAAAATTTCAAATATGATTTCCCTGAGACACTGAAGTGCCCTTTGAACTAAAGATGGAAGATTATTTTCAATGTCATTTTACTGTTACAGAAAACATGCTGTGGCCAGAAAATAAATAAATAACCAAAGTCATGACTTTCTTGGATAGTAATTTTCTACTAAGCAGAACACTTTATTAAAAGAGCTCCAGATAAATGAGTTTATTATGAGAATTTTTCTGTGAAAAATGTTATCTAGGAAGAAGGTAAGAAATGTGGACAAATTTCCAGAAGTCTACAAAAGAAAGCAGAAAAAACTGCTGTACTACCTTGTCCGGTATTTACTCCACAAAATTATTGAATCAAGTGACATCTGTCTGTCATAGTTAAATACAATTTCAATTTTTGAATCAACTTAATAAAAAGGCATTTCATCATAATTACATAGAAACCAAATTTTAAGATAAAGTTAAAGTTTAAAAAACCATGTAAAGTATTATCTAAACATTAAACCCAAACTATTTTAATCACTTATGAAATAGATCAGTTCTAAATTAAGTAAAATTTATTTAAATTATTTTCATAATAAATTAAATTATTATCCAAGTAGACTATTAGTTTGCTTTTCTTAATCAAAGATATATTATTGATGCTTACTACAAACTATAATAATAATAAATTTCATTTTCAAAAAATATACACTAAATAATGAGTAAGAAGTAATAGACATTTATAAAAGTTAAAAACAGCTCACTATGAAAAACTAGATACCAGCTTATTTGGGTGACTGATTTCACATTCATACCATCTTTCTTACTGTAGACAAGAGTTTTTATCTTAATAAGTAAAAACATTAAAATATTCTATTAAGATGGACTAAAATAAATTTCTCAAGATTCTAGGAACATATCAATTTTCTAGCAATGAAATTAAGAACTACTCTTGGGAACAGATAGGTGGTTCAGTATAGAGAGAGCCAAACATATAGAAACTGAAGGTGCTGGATCCAAATATGGCCTCAGACACTTCCTAGTTGTCTGATCCTCCAGAAGTCATTTAACCCCATTTGCCTAGCCCTTGAACCAAAACTTAGTATCGATTCTAAAATAGAAGTTTAAAAAAACAACTATACTGGATTAACAGAAATATTTCAGTTGGGAACAAATCAAACGATACTAAAATTATTTAAAGAAAAAATGAAAAAAGTACCATCATAATCAATAAAAATATGATATTTTAAAAAATTTCTAGGTTCTGATTTCTATAGTCAGAACAAAATAATAAAATAAAGTAATCATTCAGAAAATCCCAAGATTTTTTTCATTTGAAGCATCTACTGTTTTGTAATTTTCTATTCTATTTTTTTGTATAGTAAGGTCAAAGTGGTATTAAAAAATATCAAATCTTGTATTCCAGCCTGTCTCCTAAAAAATTTAGGATGTAGAAAGCCCTTCTTCTGCTTTTCTCCAAAATGGTTCTCAGAATCTGAGGTATGTCTAATAGTATATTTTCTAGAAGACAACAATTCCTGAAGTATTCTTCTTTATAACACAGGTGATAAAACATCTAGTTCTATAATGTAACAGCAACTCAAATTTTAAATTAATGCTACAGATTTTTCACTTATTAATCTATTCCCGTCTGTGTTAATAAAAATTATTTCAAAAAGTAGGGGGCAGCTGGGTAGCTCAGTGGATTGAGAGCCAGGCCTAGAGAAGGGAGGTCCTAGGTTCAAAGCCAGCCACAGACACTCCCCAGCTGTGTGACCCTGGGCAAGTCACTTGACCCCCATTGCCTACCCTTACCACTCTTCTGCCTTGGAGCCAATACACTGTATTGACTCCAAGACGGAAGGGTAAGGGTTTAAAAAAAAAATTATTTCAAAAAGTCTACAAGTAAGGATAGATAACTCAGTAGATCAAGAGCTAGGCCTAGAAAGGAGAGGTTTTAGATTTAAATCTGGCCTCAGACACTTCCTAGTTGTGTGACCCTGAGCAAGTTACTTAACTCTATAACTGCCTATCCCTTATTGCTCTTCTGCCTTGGCACCAATACAGAGTATTAATTCTAAGAGAGAAAGTAAAGGTTAAAAAAACTAACATATAAAAGTTTATATTCTATATAAGAGAAAATTGATGTCAGAAGACTTCCAGATTACTATTTTAGAAATGAGTACACACTTACCTGATTTGTCTGGCTACTTAGGTATGGCTCAAAATCATCATCATTCACAGCATCTTTCTGATGAATCGAACCATTTTGTACTGAAACTAAAAAAGTAAGACTGATAAGCTACTGACAGCTTTCAAAGAGTAATAATCAATATCTAAAAATATTCACACAACAATCAAATGTATTCACTCTTGTCCAGTTCAATTCAGGAAAAAAAAAATCTATGCTGCATCCATATTCAGGCTTTGAAACACAAAAGTATTTAAGTGCCAGAAACAACCAAAAAGTAGCTTATAATCTGAAATCTGTCCCCCTGCCCTCCTCAAGGATGAAAGATATTAAATGCATACATGATATAACTAAAAGGACTATGTTCTGCCTTCCTTCAAATGATAATATAAAATACTAAATGGAATCATAAATAAAATTTAAAAATTAATAAAATACCCCAATCACATTATTGTATTATTAGATTTGAACTGAAGTTAACCCTAAAAACCTATTTTAAGTAAGCTGCATTTTGACTTGTTTGCAGGGGAAGCAGACACTAAGAGTAAACTTCATGTAGAACTTGAATCAAGACAAAATAGAACTTTCTGAAAATAAAATAACATTTCTCTCCAAAGCTATTACTTGACTAGACCCAACATAATAGGGAAAACCCATATTTAAAAAATACAATGGACTAAAGAAAATTTTCCTACATTTTAGAAAAAAATAATCTGAAAATCCCAAAGAGTAAGTTTAGCATAGTCAAAAAGGATTTCACAATAAAATAGAAGCAAAAATATCAAGAACTGCTTATAACAATTGCTCCTATAACAAATGCTTACTAAGCCAGTTACTTTTGTACACTAATGTCACAATGATTTTAATGTCTGGCTTATGAAGTCAAATCTTTAAAATCATAAAAAACTAGGACACTAGCTAAGAATTGAGTTACTAGGTAAAAATGAGAACAGATTATTTATTGAATATATCACGGCACAAACATTTCCTCTAAACTAAAAACTAGGAGGTTGGTACAATGTATCCAACACTATTGCCACATTAATCCAAGTGGTGATCACCTTTCACTCTGAATCTTGTTTATATGAAACTATAAGGTAACACATAATCAGTGTCTCATGGGAGGGTTTCTCAGCATCATAACAATAATAAATAATAATAAAGTTTGGGTAACTAGGACCATAAAATAGGAATACCAGCAATGTTAACTGCTTTGAGTTCTTAAGGGACATCTCTATGGAAGGATTTCACATAAAGGTTGACATAAAAGTTGAGACAATCTTGGCTTTACAGCAAGGGTAGTTCAACTAACTGTACCTATATTAGCAATAGAATCTAATTCTAATAATACATATGCTATATGTAGTGTAACTGTTCAAAAATGAAAGGTTTTTCCTTGTGTCAGATCTATACAAGATTATACCTCTCCAGTAAGAGATTTAGTCCCATTTTTAATTTAAAATTTTAATTAGATCACCAAAATATAGATACTTTATTCTAGACATATTGCATAGTGATCCAAAAAGAATCTATTCTGCTACTACCAAGAAGTAGTAGGTTATTTCAAAAATCAAATGATTTCAAGCAAATAGTTACACATTTCTATAATTTTCAGTGTCTAAAGAAATAAGATTCCAATAACTCTCATAAATCTCATTCAGAATTTACACATCAATGTAAAGAAGCTTTTTCTTAAAATTAACTTAAATATTTTCTATCCCATTATTTTAATCCATTTCTTCATCTTCCTCAGTAGATTTTGAAAATATTAAACATTCTACATATAATAGCAATCTTCAAATCCAATTTATCTGAATACAATCAATGATGATCTTAGAATGATAAATACAATATCTACAAATTACTAAAAGTACTATTCAAAGAATGTCAGCCTGAAGAAAAAAGTTTTATCAAAAATAATTTACTCACACTGACAAACAATTTACATAAAATTAGAATATGAATTCTACTTTTCACTGAATCTCAGTCATTTAAGGTTAAATCAAAACCCTTAATATGAATACATTTCTGGAATAGTCTTAAATCTTTTGGTTTAGTTTTTGAATATTACTTAACTACAGTATTTTGAGACTGAAAGCTTCAGGTCATGAAATAGTCATGAAATCCAAAACAGTCCCGTAGTGCCGAAAACCTTCTTCAATGAAAAGAGAACAGATGACTTACATGATCCTTCGCCTGCTTACTCTGCTCTATGAAGCAGAGTCAAATCAAGATAGAACATGGGCCTTAGGAGCCAGGTGATCTTTGTTCTGGTCCTGACTACACCAAGAAGTTAGGAAAGTCAACACATCTGTGCATCAAGTTTTCCCACCTACAAAAACAGGGATAATACCATATACCCTCTATCTCCTCATAGGAATGTTCTGAGGATTAATAAAAATGAAATATTAATAAAAATAATGACAGTAAAGTGCTTTGAATTTTTTTTTGGAAGAGGGGAGGGGGAACCATTCAAATACAAGGCTTACCTCCTTTCTGAATTCAAGTTAATTTTCTAAGGACAACAATTATACAAATGCTCATGTACACATCTTGCTGGGGGAAAGAATATACTGTATATATTTGCCTAATTGAAAAACAATAAAACCAAAGGGAGAGTTGTAGTAGGAAAAAAATTAGAATATCCTGAGACTCCAAGAAGTAATTTGACACTTGGTCCTTCCCCTACTTTTTGCATCATCATCAGACTGCCTTTAAGGGAAAGTGACAACAAATCATTGCTCCATCATACAATTTTGTTATTTGTTACCAGAAAATTCAATGATGAAGAAGGTTCAAATTATTAGCAAACACTTGATATTTATCCTTGAATTTCAATTAAATATCAGTATTCTCATCTTACCAAGGATAATCAAAGGTAGGCCCTAGATTAGCTAACACAGGTATAAAATATGTTTAAAGAAAATCCTAAACCAAAATTGAAACTTACAACAAATTAGAGGTGATATATTGTATTAGCAAAGACTTCCTTTACAAAAGGAATTACGTGGAATTCCTTTCAAATGATATACATAGCACAAGTGTTTCCCTGTTTCCTAAATTCTGTTCAGAGCATCACTTAAGAGTAATTTAGAGAAACCCAATGCTAAAAATATAAAGAGTCACTGACAACTGAGTATTAATCAAAAATTAAAACAAAGCATCTCTAGTGATTTGGAAAATGATTCTATTTTTAAAAATTCAATTTACACAAACTTGTCAGGAGCATTATCTATTACACAGAGCAGGATACATATGTAATGAACACAGGAAATTTTCCATCAATTGTTTTAATTTGTTCCTATTGTTATATCCTGAAGAAGAATTTGAAGTTTCACTTTTTAATTCATTAGAGTATATAAAATTAAATACTTTAATACTTTTTAAAATCAGTTAGGGTAGAGTGATTTCTTGAATTAAGCTCACTTAAAAATATCCACTGGATTTTTCCCACCACCATAAATTATTATTTTGTTAATAAGGATAAACTCTAAACCTCAAAGCACTTTACCAACATTATTTAATTATTGCATGTATATAACTAATGGCTGCTATTTTCGTATGTATTAAACTAGGTTTGCAGGTTCCTTCCCTCTTAAGCATGACAAATGTGCTAGGTGCACATATACTACTTACATATCAACTTTAAATTTTCAACATTTTACAGGCAATCCAATTTTTCCTCTCACTGATAATCATTTTTGCACTATAGATAGAGGCAGTGAAGAGGAAATCAACAAAACATAAAAAGCTATGTTTTCTTATAGACGACATGAAACATATGTTTTCTGACAGGCATGTTGTACCTCCCAATTTATACAGCAGAATCCAGAGATCAGACTAAATCTGCTGTAAATACAATAATCCTCATAACATACCAGGGGGATTTCTAACTAGTATTACTATTTTCATTTTACAGGTGGAAGGGAAATTCTGACCAAAAGGTGAAATGTGTTCAAGCTCACTTGGCAAGTCAGTAGCAACAGCCAGTATTAGAACTCAGGTCTCCTGGGACTCCCAGTCCAACGTTCTATCCATGGATGAGACTATGAACTGAACAGTAAGGGGGAAAGAAAGAAAAATTCTTGGATAAAGAACTACCCAAGTAAGCTCTCTGTGTGTTTTTAAAGACAATATAAAACAAAGGTATCATTCAAGGATTAAAATCAAGTGCAATTAAAAATATTTACTCCAAGTGTCAAAATAAAATGCAGTTTAGAACCACAGGAAAAATAATTTTGATCTAAGATACCAAAACTACCATTCTGACATCTTTTCCATATAAACTGAAAATTAAATTCACTGAATGCAGTTAATATCCCTTTTAAAACATGCTAAGAACAACTGCATATACATTATAATCCTGTTTACTTACCTTAACACCGTAAATACAAATATTTTGCAACTCAAATATCACTTTCCCCATTTATCAAGCCACTTATGCCAAGTTTAAAAAAAAAACATACAAATTTCAGTCTGCATATTTTCCAGTAGGCAAGACTAGTAAAGAATTATTAATGAATTACTGTCATTCCCTCCATTTTCTAAAATTCTACTATTAAAAATAAATAAAGATCCCCTCAGTTTTCAGTAAGATGGTATGCTATATTAAGATAAACAACATGTATCTTACACTAAAAACATTATAAATGAATTGAAGGAAAATGTAATTTTAACCTCAAAAATCAATGTGTGTGGATGAGAGTGGGGAAAAAAAATGAAGAGGGGAGAGGAAGGAGGAACAGGGAGGGAAAGAGAAAGAGAGACAGACAGACATATACTCTCCAAGTAGCTGTAGTAGTGCTAATGTTTTTATACAAAACAGACCAAGAGTAAAAGTTATGTTAAACACCAATGACAATTTTATTGTTCACAATACATAAGTTCAGGTAATAGGTGATTCTCCTTAAAAAAAAGGTTTATTTTAGGATTTCATATAAATGAATTATTACTATTAAGATACCAAAAAAAGTTTAGTCCAAAAATGAATAAAATAAAAGTGAAAAAACATATTGCCTAGAGAAAAGCAGGTCCACGTTTTAGAATTAACCAGGTTTGCAATGGCTGATAAGAAAAATATATTTCAAGATGAATATAAGAAACACTGGAAAGAAGAAAATGAACTTGTATGATAGTTTAATTAGAGGAATAAAAACATGCTATTAAAACAAAATAAACAGGAAAAATAACTTAAGTTTGAATAAATTCAAATCCTATAGTAAAACTAAGTCGGTCTTGTTTTGATTGAATTTTAAAAAAAAAATCACTTAATTGATCCTTTCCTTTGAAAAGTGTTCTTTTTTCCATACTCATGTCACATGATTTGTCATACTGTTTTGGTCAGCTGACTGCAAAGGGCCATGTTAATAAGTAAAGAAAACATTCCTTTAAGAGGGGAAAAAATACATTCCATAATATATAATGATTGTCAGACTTTCAGGGTTCCCATCACTTTATATAACCAATATCCTAAGTTTTTCAAAGAGGTCATAAATTATTTCTAAATGAAACAAACCTTCCTCATAGACCAAAAATTTATTCACACTAGACAAATTCCATTATATAGTGGTGACATACTACTTCAATTCTGATTTCTCAAGAGTTGCTGAATTGTAGTAACTGATTTTCAGTACACTTTGTAGTTAAAAGCATAACAATTTTCATTAACATGTCGCACTGAATGTTAAGTGGATAGAAACTGTCCCATTTAGTCTAGAGATACCAAACAAGACATCAACTTTAAGAACAATCTTGTCTACAAAGTGCAGGAACTCTGTGGCATAGTTATATAACGCAATACATAAGAAAACGGATTGGCCAACTGAGAATTATCAGGGTCCATAAATACCCTTTTCTCTTAAGAAGAAAAAGGCTATGGTTTGAAAACTGTTCTGCACTCTTCTGCAAAAAAGGAAATACAAGGCGGGAAAATGCTGAAAGTCTGGATGGCATTTGAACTCATGAAAGTTGCCCTAAGTCGGATAAGTACATTACTATTTTAAGTGTACGTTTTAAAGAAGGCAAAAATAAGCCAACATTCCAGCCTCAAGATTCACTCAACAGGAAACAATATTTAGGTAAAAAACAATTCAAGCTCACCTTTATTTCCTTGCCCTTTAGGTCTCTGTGTAACAAGATGAAGAACGGGTTGTAGTGAGGGAGAGAGGAAGGAGGGGGAAAAGTGTGTTAATCAAAGAAATCACCAAACCCAAGTTATTTTTTAACTAATTGGCGTAGAAATAATACACCCCACCATCCCCCACCCTCCCACCATCTTTAAGCCAGCTACCAACCACTCTTGACCAATCTCCTAAACTCTCTCCTGGTCTATACAGTGTGTCCCCCAGGCCGAGTCCTAGAGCCCAGACGTTCTCTTCACTTCTGCACCGAACACGCGATCACTGCCACGATCTGCGGCCGTGGCCCAGCGCCTACACCCCAGCAGACTCCAGCCTCAAGCAGCGGCACAGCTGGCAGCTGCTGGAGCCCCGCGGGCAGGCAGCACCGTTATGAGGCCAGCAGCAACAGGGAGGAAAAGCTGGATCTCCACGCAAGGGTGGAACACTGGGGTTGGTTTGGGGCCTCGTCCAGACGGAGGCCTCAGCTTCCTCACCTGATCCACGCTAGTGGCTGACATTCTTCACCGCAACCCTAGAACTGCTGCTGCTGATGCCGCCGCCGCCGCCGCCTGGGCCTCTCCCGTGCACTCCCAGCCGTCGGCCGCCGCCCTCCGCCAAGTGATTGTCCCTATCGCCGCCGCCGGCTGCGAGGCCAGGAAGAAAGGAGGCTTGCACTGGGGAGACGGAGGAGGGGAGCCCCTGCTTCTGCTTGCTCGTTCCTCTTCTCTCGCACTCCGTTCCTTGGGTCCACAATGGCGGACAGACTCCCCCGTCTCACTTCCGCTACGAGGAGCTCTGACCTTCCGTTCCCCACTCTGACGTCCGCGCTGACCTCTCTTATTCCCTCCACCCTCCCGCCACCAAGCCTTGCTCCTCCTCTCTGCCTCCATATCACGTGAGCGGGGCTCCACAAGGCCTTATTTCCGGAAGCGGAAACGGAACCTTGCCCCGCCAGAACGCACGCGCAGAGACAGATTTTCCCCCCCACCCCCCACCCCCCACCCCTTCCGTGAGGCCGGGTTTGATGAGGTGAGAAAGGAGCGGAATGCTCTTGGATTTACTAACGCCTTTCTCGGTGTCCGGAAAGAAGAGACTCAGGGAGATGATTGAAGCACGCGAAGGACTTGTGAGAAAGACCCTTAACGTGCTGGTGCGCACGCGCTGGCGAGGAAGCAGTTGCTGAATCTGTACTGTGTGCAGTCAGCTGTCACCCGGGGATTGTGTGGCGATGCGGGGCGATAAGAGACTTCCAGTCACTAGTTTAGGCCTATTAGAGGGGACTGGGCGAGGGTCGTGGTCCCTGCTGCTGGAGCTAAACTAGGAGGAGCGGCTCGGGTTCCCTACCCCCAACCCCTCCGCTCCTCGGGTAAGTGGGTGTAGACTGGGGGATGGTCGACCTCCGTAATTTTTTTATTATCAACTCAGAAAATCATTCTGGGGTCAGTGCTAAGGGGCGCTGGGGCCTGGTGGATGAATGCTTCAGGGGATCCCCTAAATTAACCCTGAGATCACCTGCATTGTTCATGCTCATTTTCCTTTTCATTGGGCCCCAAACACTTTGTGCATGTTATAATTCTTAAAGAATGGAACTACCCTGTTTAATCTTCCCCTAACAGTTTGAATTAATGATAACACTCACTAGGACACGTGTGGCATTTATAGGCATGTAAATGAATGCACTTATAATTTACCTCATTAGATCTGTACAACAATTCTGTGACATTGCTATTATTGCTAAGCCCCATTAAGGTGAAAAAATTAATCTCCTGGAGTGATTGTATGGATTCGAGGTTATGATTATGTAAAATACGGTGATTGGTTCCAGCATAATGGAAATATGAGTGAATTGGAAATAATGCAACCGAAAAAGGAAGAATTCATTATCAATCTATGTGTACATATTGAGTCTTTAATCTTTTTTGTGTATGTCATTGGCTGTCTTATAAAACCTAGACACCTTTTTTCAATATGTTTTAGACATCCAGGTGGTGCGATGGATAGTGTTGAAGGTGGAAGCAGAAAGACCTAAATTCAAATCTACCCTCAAACACTGTGACTCTAGACAAATCACTTCCCTTTCTCAATCTGAGTTTTCTTGTCTGTAAAATGAGGTTAATAATAGCACCAGCTCCCAAGGTCTTTTTGAGGATCACTGTATTTGTGTAGATATTTTAAGCATGAGCTGCCTAGAGAAAACTACTCATTGAACTATAATTTATTTATAGTGACTGAGTTTTTAACTCATTCTAACAATCACTTTCCCTCCCTTTGTTCCCCCAGATTTAAATTACTTTTCTCCTCCTTTGTTGTATTAACTTGTTTGATGGAAGAAATACAAAGTTTAGATAATAAGGCACAGTCATTCCCAAAAGGATTGATTATGGGAGGGGCAGGATTGATTTGTTTGTTGTGAGCAAGAGGGAGTGTGTGAATCCCTAAGCTGCTATAATCTTTTATTTTCTGATTTCCGACTTTTAATTTTCAGCCTTCCTGATTCTGGATGTGGCACACTGCCCCCTCCATTTTTAGCAAAATGATTGTTTAATTATCTAGTAAAAGGGGACTTTAGTCAGATGAGCAGGATTAAGCTACCTCATAATGCTGTTGTGTATCATTCCTTTGTAATAAGAACTATTTGTCTGCATCTGAGAGCTCATCATCCCTGCAGAATGAGGAATTTTTCAACCACAGCATTTCTTGAAGACTTGAATTGTGAAGGGTTATAAACTGTACCCAAGTGGGGAAAGTACTCAAAATAATAAAATCATGGATACTTGAAATACTAAAGTAAATTTTGTCTTGATTTCAACATGGTGGTCCAACCTACTGAAATCTTTCTAAATCCTGATTGTGTCACTTTTTTTATTAGTTTTCCTTTTTTTCAGATTTGCTTGCCTTCTCCATTATCAATCTATTAAAAATAGACTAGATATACAGGTTATCCCAAAAGTCTTAGTGCTATTGAAGCATAAAACTGCAGGGAGACTTTGGGGACATTGTGTACTACTTTAAAGTTAATACCAAACTCTTAATAAAAAAAAATGTTTAAGTATGTTTGTAATAGGTCGTTTTAGAAACCACTTAATCCCATAGAATATTTCAAATTCCCATACTTAGAAATATAAGCAGCCTTTAATTTTGGATGATTAGCCAATCATATCCACTTATAGCAGCATAGAAATAATAGCTACATTTTATATAAGATGTTAAGGTTTCCCAGAGCAAATTATGTCAATAGTTTCATTTGATTAGAACTTAATGCTTTTTCTGGTATTTTCTTGCTTAATATACCCCTCTGTCTCTTCTGTCTCCCAGTCTTAGTGTTACTCCACTGCCTATCTCTCTAGAGTTTGTTATTTACTATGAACATAGTCCCTATATAATGGTTTTTTGACCAGGCATGAGAAACACTGCAAAAGTTTGGAGACTGAAATGGAATATTCCATTTGAATGAAAAGACCAGGTTGTCAATACCATAAATTTCATGAAGATGAGTAAGAATAAAGCTAAACATACAGGCCAGGTTAGCCAAAGATGGATTAGAATTGGCAAATATAGGATTTTGTGTTTTATTCCAGAGGGATTAGGGGACCACTGGAATTTATTGAGTAGGGGAGTAGCAAAAGCTTTAGAAAAATCCTTTATTAGACCTGTATTGGAGAAAGAAATAACTGAGACACAAAGACCAATTAGGAGGGTACTTTACTAGTACAATTAACAGATGGTAAAGGCCAAAATTAGGTAGAGATGTTAAGAAGGAAGGAACAAAAATATCTGCCTGTGGATTGGATATTTGGGATTAGGGAGGGTTAGGAGTTGAGGTTTATCCCAAGATTGCAAACACTAGTAACTAAAACATAGTGGTGAACTCAAGACTAAAAAAGAAAATCTCCTAACCTTTCTCCCCCAGGGTTTTGGGAAAGGATAATGAATTCTGTATAAAACAAATTGAGTTTGAGATATTTCCAGAATATCTCATTTGAAGTGTCCAACAGGTAATTAGTTGGTGATAAGATACTAGGACTGATGTAACTATGTTAAAAACGAATATTAATAAAAAAAGATACTAGGACTGATTACATATATTTGGGAGTCATCTGCAAATAGATGACATTTGAACCAAGGAGAGTTGGTGAGTTCCCTGAATATGCTAGAGAGAAGAGATGGGACCCCATTTAGAGCTTTGGGGTACACCTATTGTTAGGGAACATATATGATTGATAAGCAAGCAAAGGAGCCTAAGAAGAAAGGTTAGACAAGGGGAAGGAGAGCCCAGGGTATCAGAGAAGATAATTTGGTCAATAGCATCAAATGCTATTGAATAGTAAATAATAATTGTAATAGCCTATTCATCAAAGTTTTGATTAGAGAAGAAAATCAAGTATTTGTGAATTTGAAATGTAACAAAGGAGAGAAGGAATTTAGTAAATGGCTTCAGTTTTCTTAGTAAAGGATGAAGTGAGCATTTCAGTGATGAGAGTTGGGAGTAGTGTGAGGAGAGGCTTGGAAGAGCAGCTGTGGAGAAGGGGACAGAGAATTAGAAGATTAAAAGAATTGTGTTGTTGCCAGTAAGATTGATAACCTAAATACATGGTGGACTCTGTTGCCATAGTTGTGATTTTTTTTTCTCGACTCATTCAGCAGAGTATGAATAGGAAGGGAGGAGGTAATTGAGATTCAAAGACGAGATGTAATAAGGCATGAGCAGTGATATGACAAGGGAGCCAGAACAATCTAAAAGTGAACTGGTTAAGTGAAAGATCAAGATTAAGATATGAAGAAAATAAAGCAAGGACAGGGGTGGGAGTTTGGGAATAAAAAAAAGCAAGGTGGAAAAATTAAAGGTCATAGGATTGGGAAAAAATATAGGAAGAGGTAAAGTATAAGAGAGCTGGAATAATAAAAGGTTAGGACTATAATTTACAAAGATGTTTCTTGGGTCTTGGTCACAGAAGTGGAACACTTGTGGGAAATATTAAGATCAGAAGTGTGGCCATCCTGGTATGTGATAGGTGAAGTGTGGTACATTAACATTTTAAGAGTTGAGGAACTGAGAGGCCAAAGTGTTTGAAGGAATATCAACATGTACGTTGAATCATGCTGGCATAGGGACAGGAATTCACATGGAGAAGAAATTCTGAGCCTGATTAGTGGACTCTTGTGAAGAGGGGAGAAACATCCGGAAGCTGACAGGTAACTGCTTCCAAGTTTTGTATTGCATGATGAATTTGATAGGTTAGACCTTAAGAGAAACTGCTGGATGATAGTAGTATAAAATCCTGGACATGACAATAAGGTTTAGTTATGAAAAACACAGTGAACTACTATTGCAAGAGATGGCTAGGAATATTATGTTATAATGGTAGAAGAAGAGAGACAACTTTCTGTAAATACCAGATGATAGGAGTGTAAGAAAAAAGAATTAAAATTAAGGGAAATTTGTTAATTATGAAACCAGAATTCAAGAGAAAATATTAGAAGACTCAGGTAGTACTAAGGCAGGTGGGTAGGAGAGAAACTTTAGGTAACTAGAGACTGAATATTACAAAGATGTGGGAGAATAGGAGATGATAGGCATTTGCTAGTTGCAGAAGTGTATCCTAGAAACTCTTGAAGATAGAAGATGAATAGAATGCTTCCTGATTTAACTCCACTTCCGGGTGCCTTGCCTTATAAGTTTTTGGGGAAAGGAACCCATTACCTGCTTACTGTGCTTGTAATTCCTAAAAATGTACCTCTAAAGTGCTTATAATTACACTACCCATTCTCCACCTCTAAGAAATGGCACTTAACTCCTATTTAGCTCCCTGGCAAATCTGTTACTCCATTCTCAGCCTCACCAGGCTGTTCTGATGTTTCTGCAGGCTGGTGTGAAGGGATTGGTTGTATTTACCCAAGTCTAGTTTGCTTTTCTGTGCGTCTTATTCTTAGAATACATGGCTTCCTTCAGATCTTAGCTTAAGGGCCATCTCCTACACAAGATCTTTCCTGATCCTCTACTTCCATTGCTAGTACCCCACCAAAATTTTATATTTACTTTTCATATATTTTATCTTAACTTATATGTACATGTTTTTCCTTAAATAGAATATAAACTTTTTGAAAATAGGGATTTTCTTTTTTTCCTCTCTATCCCCAGGGTCTAGAACATAGTAAGCGTTTAATAAACTTTAATGAATGAAGAGTAAAGACCTTGTAAACCCTGAAGGGCTGAATATTGTTATTGTTACTTTCCTGTTTCATCTCTTGGCTCTGTACATTTTCTGTCCCCCATGCCTAGAATGCTCTCCCTTCTCTGTAACTACCAACTTTCCTAGCTTTCTTTTAAGTCCCAACTAAAATCCCACCTTCTAGAGAAAGCCTTCCTCAATCTCTCTTAATTCCAGTGTCTCCATCTCTCTGTTAATTATTTCCTATTTATATTTAGCTCGATTTTTATATGTATGTATTTGCATATTGTCTCTTCCATCAGCTTGATTGTAAGCTCCTTGAAGGGCTAGAATTTTCTTTTGTCTTTTTTTCGTGTCCCCAGCACATAGCACAGTGCCTGAAATAAAATAGGTACTTAATAAATGTTTATTGATTGGCTCATGTTCCTGGTTCTGTTTCTACCCGTTGAAATCAATAAACATTTATGAATTATGTACTACTATTGGCACTAAGTGCCGGGCATTATACTAAGCACTGGAGATACAAAGAAAAAAGTGTAACAGTCTCTACTGTGAAGTACATGTTAGGAGAGACAACACATAAATATATAAATATGTGGAGAATAAATATGAGGGAGGGAGGGAGGAAGAGAGAGAGAGAGAGAGAGAACCATAGCAGTAGGATTAAGAAAGACTTCATGTCGATATTAGAGCTTGAGCTGTATCTTAAAAGAAGTTAGATATTCTTTGAAAGGATTGCATTGTAGGTGGAGAGAATAAGTAATGACTGGTATAAAGAATGGCACAGAGATGAGAGAGAGTAATCATGAGCAATCATAAGAAGACCAGTTTGGCTGGAATATAGTGTGTGTGTTTGTGTGAGTGTGAGTGTGTGTGTGTGTGTGTGTGTGTGTGTGTGTGTGTGTGTGTGTGTGTAACAAGCATAGAAAGAGAAGTTGGGAATGGTTTGTGCAGAAGGGCTTTAAAATATAAACAGTTGATTTTTTTATTTTTTCCTAGAAGCAATAGGATGCCCCTGAAGTTTATTTGAGTAGAAATAACATGGTCAGATATGCAATACAGTTAAATGACTTAGGCAGGCATATATGTGGAGGATAGACTTGTAAAAAATAAAATTTATATATAAACTTTAAAAATATTATGGTTTTGTAAGATTTATTAGTAATCACTAGAAAATAATACTGTGTGCCATGCTAGCTTAGGCTGTTCAAACAGCCAGCTCCACCATGCCACCACAGGAAGGAAAGAGGGCCCAGCCATGCAAGACCTCATAATATATCCCCCTGTCTATGTCAGCATTTAATGCAGGAAGACAGTGGGCTCATGGGAAATGTAGTTCAAAGACTTGAAAATTTCTAATAACACATTACCCCCTTGAGATCCAGAGGAAGACATCTCCCCAATGGATCTGATAAACATAACCAACTTTTAAATTACAGTAATTTGGGGATAAAAGAAAAGAGGACAAAACCAATGATTCAGTGATTGCTAGGCACACTGACAAAAAGCCAATTGGGGGCAGTCCCCTTCGGCATAAGAGTGCATTCAAAACAAATGCATTCAACCCCCCACAGTTAAATCAACTACACCCCAAAGTTCATTCTAGATCTTCTTGATACAGAGAAGGGTCTCTACAGGCATCTTCATAGTGCCTTCTCCAAACAGTTCACTTTCTGGATTTGGGGAGGTAGTAAGTTTCTTATCCTAAAATTACTCTCAAAAGAATTTATTATAGGATAATAATACATCCCCACTAAGGAAATTATTTTTATTTTTTATAGACTGAAATGGGAAAAATTGAGACAAGGAACTAATTGAAATTTACTAAAACAGCCTAAATAAAAGATGATGAGGGCCTGAATTTAGGTTTTGCCCAAGTGAGTAGAAAGCAAGGGATAGACAAATGATGTTATAGATGTAGATACTGAAAGGTTTGCAAAGGATTAGAATGATGGGATGAAAGAGAATGAGGAGTCAAGAATTATATCAGGGTTATAAACTTAAATGACTTGAAGAATGGTGACATTTGACAGAATGGGAAAGTTTGAAAGTACAGTATGTTGGAGGAAAAAATAATTTGGTTCTGTTTTAAATGTATTGAGTTTGAGATTTCTTTGGGACGTGTAGTTTAAAATGTCCAGAAGACTGTTGTACAGAGACCATGACTTGAAATAGAGGTCTGTGAATCATCTGCATAGAGTTGATAAACCTCTGGAAAGTAATGAAGTCACCAAGTGATAGAGCATAAGGAAGAGGACACAGGAAAGGCCAACATTTGGGAGATGATATTGGCGATGAGCCAGCAAAGGAGGCAAAGAATAAGCAGCCAAGTAGGTTTCTTTCAAAACTCATCTCCATGAGAACTTTCATGATTCTACCCTTTCCATTCTATTCCCATTGCAAATGAATTTCCTTTGGTAGAACTGTAATAGTACGTTGTACTTCTTTTACAAATTTACTTTCTTTGGTATTTTATCATGGCTACTTATGTATTATGGCTTTTACCTGTTGAACTGTAAGCTTCTTGAGGGCAGTAACATTAGGTTTTTTATCTTTTTAACTCCCTCGGCAACTGTATTAGTTCATTGTATACTGGAGGTACCCGAGTCAAATTTGCTGACTAATTGTCTTCATTTTCCTTTTCAAAATCTCACCCCTTATTTGGTTTTCAAAATATAAATCTAAGATTTTTTTTTACTTCTCTCCTTCATTCTCCCACTCTAATTTAGTATATAATCAGCTTTCTGATTCTTTCCCTGTTTGGTCCTCATAGTCTACTACTTCCTTCATTTTATAGCTTTATCATTTGGTGCTTGGATTACTTTGATAGCCTCCTTGCTGGTCCTCTTACTTCTCTAATTGTCTCTCCATTTTCGTGCTTTTCATAGGCATCTTAGTACATTAGACTTTCTTCCTGAACTTCAGTTGTGAATTCGGTTGCTTAACATCAGCTGTTTGGGGGAACTGAGGAATTTATTACTACTGACTTGATTGAGAAGACATTAGAGTGGTGATGAGAGAAGCTATATACCTGGGGAAATTCATGCCATCCTTCTTTTCCATATTTGATATATGATTAAGCTAGGTGTAATAGTGGAAAGAATACTAGGCCTGGAGTCAGGAAGAACTGATTTCAAATCCTACCTTAAATTTTATTTAACTAGCTGTGTTTTCCTGATGAAGTCTTTCTTTCATCCTCAGTTACCTAATCTGTAAAATGATGATAACATTAGTACTTACCTCAGTGTTATTAGAATCAAATGAGATGAAGATCTTTGCAAATCTTAATGAGTACTATATAAATGCTAGGTGTTACTACTGTTGTTATTGTTATTATTAACTTTGTCCTCAGCCCCTTGTTTTTGTTTTCTGTTCACTAAATTCATAATAATACCTAACTGTAGCTCTGTCTCACAACCCTACTAGATGCTATTACTGTCTTCACTTTTCACATCAGTTTTTAAATACAATACTATTGTTTACATAGATTCCATCTTGCTATTCACTTTACTGTCTATACCCTCACCAGATAAAATTAAAAAGATCTTTCTTCCACAGGCTGAATTTATATTCAAGAAATTAGTACTATTAGTGTTAACAGTAATAGAATTAACTCACAGGCTCACTGACCATATGGATATCCTGGGTGATATTATTTTCCCCACAAACAATTACAAAATGTAGTAAATGTTCATTTATCATATATTAGGGGCCTCCTATATACAAATCAGTGTGCAAGCTATTAAATTACTTGTTTTGGTTTCATAAACAGGATTGTCAAACAAGCTTCCTATACCACCTTATTAGATCCTGGCACTGCCAATTAGTACAACAGGAAGCATCTGTTTTTGAAAGGCATTGTCTATTGGTCCCAGATCTATGAAGTTCCAAAGTATTAACACATGCATCTGTTCAGAATGGGAACCAAAGCTGAGACAGCATCTGCCTCTAGTTGCCAAGTCAAAGGGAGGAAATAATAAGCGCTAACTACGGCTTCAAGGCAGCTTCCTGGCTTCATATCCATTTTGTTTTCTACATCTTTACTTGAATCTTCCATATCCTCTCTTTTGAATAAGAATTCACAACTAGCCTCCTACCAGAGATCCTGTAAACACTCCCATCCAACCTAAGTTCTCCCTACCACACATACAGAAAGTAGACCTGTTGTTTGTGCTGCATGTGGGCTTGTGAAGAGTTTTCCAAGAATGTCCCCTCCTCATTCTTAATGTATTAAAGTGTTTTATTAAAGGTCATGATTATAAAAATACTTTGTTGGAGGATACTAAGAATAGATTACTGAATTCTCCGAAACACTAGTGATTGTGAGGCTTTATTTGAAAAAAGATTTATATGAACTCAGCTGTATGAAACTAACCTGATTCTTCAGTTTTGTTCAAAACAGATTTAAAATGTCATAAAATTTGAAGAAATTTGTTACTCTGTATATTCAAATGACTCTTAACCTTTTCCCCATAAGCCATATATCTATGACATATCCAATTTTTTTTTTCATGCTGTTTTTACTAGGTAAGTGCAAGTATACGTCTCAAAACAGCAGTGATGAGCCAGGGTATCAGTCTCTCCCCACTAATTTCATAGTATCTGTTGCTGTCAGAAATAAAAAGACAGTTTTCTTTAATTACAACTTTGGGATGGTTTTTGAAAGCTACACAAGATTGCTCTATTGCTCTGGAAGAAACAAAGTACTTTGCAATATTGTTGGGGATTTATCTAAATTTCAGACTCAGGTTGAAGACTCAGGGTAGCTCTCCCAGGCACTATGGTTTCAAATTCTCATTCTTTTTTTTTTCTTCTTTCTCTTTTATGAATTTTGTGGCTCACTAGTTCTTTTTCATTTAAATAACAATAAATTAGTTCAATTGTGTCTCTGGCAAAGTAGAGGTCTCAGAGGATAGATTCCACTGGTTTCTGTCCATGGATAGCAGAAGAGCAGCACTTGGCATATCATAGTGGTAATTTGCTTTTGCCAGGAATTCGGAATGCTACCTAAGCTTTTGCCTTAATTCCATTTGAGGCAATCCCTCCCTTAAAAATGAAAGACTGTTGGTTGAGAGTAAGTTGGTTAGAGAGTGTAGGATATAGGTATAGTGAAGTATATCTGTTACATTTGATATTTTACAGAAAATAGACTTGCCTATTAATTTAAAGAATTCTAACTCTGAATCAAGTTCTAAATTAGCTTGCTATATAACTAATACTTGAAAAATAAAAATCATTAATCTCACATTGTTCCTATTTCTAAAAATAATATTTGCTGATTTTTAAGGCTTTCAGGATTCATAATCATGTCACTATAGTTTACAACATTTTATAGGTATAAAAAGGTTACATTTTTAAAACCATCTCCACTGGGATTCTTTTTTTTTTTTTAAGTTTTTATACTGGTAAATAACACTTATGTATCAGTAAAAACAAATTTGATTCAGGTAAAATACATTAGTATTTCCCGTTTCATATCACTTTGGGAACTTTGTTATCCTCCTGCTTTTCCTCACTTTTTAGAATTTTAGCTAAGTTGAGAGTTAAATAGAGTCAGTTGGGGAATTTAACCACCATTTAGAAAATGTTTCTATTGGAGAAATGTAATACAGAATATTGTGGCAACAAAGTCCAACAAGAAAAACAGCCACAGTGGTTACTGGTTACCTGCCATTTGGTAAAAAGAGAATGCTGTGATTTAGAAAATACTTTTCCTTCTGTAGAGAAAGTAGAGAGGAGGAGGAAGAGGGAGAGGAGGAGCAGAGACTTATTTCATGGCACAAAAGAGAAGGGCCTAGATGCACTTTTCTCACTTCATTAGCCAATAATCCCTACATAGAAACCTGAAGAAACATGCATAGTGCTCAATATAATAATAATAATAATATATAATATTTATATGGCATTTGAATAGTTCTGAAAAGCCCTTAACACATATTAATCTTATTTTATCCTCACAACAGTTCTGAAATAGGTGCTATTATCCCCATTTTATAGATAAGAAAATAGACTCAATGACTTGCCCACATAGTCAATGAATGTCAAAAGTAGAATTCAGATTCAAGTCTTTCTGCTTCTAAGTCTGGCACTCTCTCCACTAAACATTTAGCTGCCTACTAATGATTAACTGATAACTTACAAGGAGAATGAGCCTATCCATAAAATTTCATTTCTCCTATTGCTTAAGGCCAAAGTCTCTGGGCAACTTATCTTAAAAGGCTCTTTGTTAGGAATAGGATCATAAAGGCCTTGAAGAGATTTCAGAAGACATCTAATCCAATCTCATTTTACAGATGAGAAAACAATCCTAGGATGATTAAGTGACTTGCCCAAAGTCATAAATATTAGGTGTTAGAAATGAGATTTGAACCCAGGTCCACCATATCATTATGCTGCCTGATAACATCAAGGATTTTGAGTTATGAGATCAGTTTGAGCACTGTCAAAGGGCTGTTAACAACCCCTATTTTGCAAATGACCCACTATGGGTTGATCTGAGGAGTCAAAAAATACTAAGGTTATAACTTCCTCATTTGATCAAATGTTTATTTCATGATCTCAAGAGACTGTACTGTATCAGGAATAAGAATTGTTCATTATAATCAAAGAACATTAGGTTTGGAGTCAGAATCAGAGTAGAAAGGAACTTCAAAGTATATCTAGTGTTCCAATCTTATCTTCAACATATTTGACAATTTATTATACAATATGTATTTTTTTAAGACCTCTAATGATAGTGAACCAACTAACTCCTGAGGCATCCCATTCCATTATGGAATAATTCTGCTGGTGAAACTTATCTTTACATCAATTAAATTGGCCTAAGGCCAAGAAGAACAAATCTAATCTCATTTCCATTTGGCAGCCTTCAGTACTTGAAAACATTTTCTAGCCTTGACATATCCATTTCTTTCAACCATTTCTCATGAGGCATGATCTCCAAAATATTCACCATCCTGATTGCCCTCCTGAACTCTAGTTTCCCATTGTTCTTCACTTGAATCCCAACTGTGCTATTTACTACCTGGAGTGCCTTAGAAAAGACATTTAAACTCTCTGGTTCTCACTTTCCCCAACTTTAAAATGTGGAAATTGCACTCAGATTCATTCCAGAGACTGGAACTAGATACTCCTTGACTCATGAATCTCTTGGCCCCATCTGTGAAATCAGTTGTAAGGGTTAAATTTAATAGTTGGACAATAATTTTATGAAAATATGTGGTTGCCAATATTTATTATACTTTGAGTCAGAAATTTATTTACAAATGGAGAAGAAATAATAAAGAAGAGAAATGTGAGGGGATTAGAGAGGTTATCTAGTCTATCTTAATCCAGGCAGAAATCAATTAGCTCTCAATCAGGAAGGCTAATAGTGAGTAACCACACGGCTTCCTCCAAGATGGCAGCTAGTCTCTCCAGAAACTAGGAAATGTAACGATTAAAAATTATAAAGGCTGATATTACTAGAGAAATTAATATTTTAATTAAAGCCATGTTGATAGAAATAATCAACCATGCGCCTGTAAAAAATTCAAATCGCCACCTCCGCCATTTTCTTCCATACCTTCCCTACTCCTCTCTGCCTCCCCGGGAGCCCACTCAGGTAGCAAAAGAGGCTGTCTCCAGCCCGCCCTCCGAATTTGCTATACGTTGTTTCCCGTTGTCTCGAGTTTAGCCGGAAACTCATTGGATCACGGGGAATGTAGTCTCAAAGTCCCCACGGTTTGTAAGATACTTTTTAAATGGCACCTCCCTGAATTCCACACAGAAATGAGACAGCCTTTCACTCACCCCACGAAGTAGTCCACGAGTCAGAGTCCAAGTTGAAGCCGAGTTTAGGAATAGAAATAGAAATAGAAGCCAAGCTCCAAATGCCCGATCCAAGCCACAGTCTCCAGTGAAGCTCCCTAGAAGACTCTCCAGTCAGAAGACTATCTCCACAAAACTGACTCAAGCCAAAGAATTCATGGCTTTTATGGTGACTTTTTGTCCCTGCCCCTCTTCACAGGGACCAATCACAGTTTCTAAACAGTGCTTATGGGAATTAGTTCTCACTTTATGGAGGGGTGAATACTCATCCAAAGGGTTTACAGATTCCTGGCTGATTGAGTTTCTGAGGGTATAAACTGATCATAGGATTCACAAGTTTGGGACTGAGTTAAAAGGGGGGAGCTCTCTAAGTAAGTGATTTGTGAGTTCTCTAAGTACCTTGCTAGCTTCTCACCTAGTAGTAAGTGGAGTGTTCACTCTTTTGTTGATTCAATTCAAAAGTAGACAAAGGAGTGTCCTGTCTTCACAATTTAAGTAGGGGTACTTAAGTTAGTGTTAACTAAAGCGTTGACTCAAAATTGACAGAGGGAATAAAGAATTCCCTTTTATAAGTGTAAACTCAGAAAAGAGAACAAAGAATTCCCATTCACACTATACATACACTGAATTCTGTCACCATGTGCTGGCTGCTATTAACAATAAAGAGAATACCTTTTTATTTTTCATCAAGGTTGCAGTGAAGGCAACCATTACCAAGGATCAAGGAGGCATTTAATCCCACCAAAGTTTCAGCCATAGCTATAGCACCTACCTCTCTCTCTGGGAATTTGTAGAGAATTAGAGTGAAATCAAATGACTACGTATTAGCTGAACAGAAATCTTCACCACACAACCCTCCAGTCCATCATCAATGTTACCTTTTCTTGACACCAGCCTCACAAAGATGTTAATGGAAAGGCACAAAGAAAAGAAAATCAAATCGGCTAGCATTTATTAAGCACTTGTGTGCTTAATATATTAATTTATTAAGCACTATATTAATCGTTGGGAATAGAAATAGGTGGAGAAAGATAATCCTTGATCTCAAGGAACCTAATTTTGATGAGGGAGACAGCAGAAGGAAACTGAAAGATGGGAAGTGAGGGTGGATGTGAATGAAAATCTACCATGTCCAGAAGCCCAAAGTAGAGCCTGCAGAGGAATGAGATGTGACTATCCTGGACACCCTCCACAAATCAGGATTCTGGGGAAAACCATCTAGATCTAAGGGAAAGGTTAAAGGAGGCAGGAGACTTACACTGTGAATTTGAAGGCTGGAGTGAGCTTCATAATGAAGAGCTGGGGAGTGGTAGTAGAAGCCGGGAGTGTACTTTGGAGAGAAATAAAGTGGCTTCCCCAAGATCATACTTGCCTTCTTCACATGACCTTCCTTATAACCATTACTTTGTGTCTCTCTGCTCTCCCTTGTGATCAGATGAATATGATAACTAGCAAATTCCCACTTCCTGACCCCTCAAACCCTATAATTCAGAGTTGGCCATTGCTGAAATGAAAATCCCCACCCCTTGTACCTCTTCCCACATTTCTTATCCTTCTAACTCTTCTCTTTGCCTCATTACCTCCCCTCAGCCATCTCCTTCACTATTTCTTGTCAAAATTTTCCATCTTGTGCACACATTTCCTGATCTATTAGATAAGAGTTTTGAGCATTTTATGAAGTTCAGTCACTCCTTGGCAGTGGCAGGAGCTATTGAAGAACATATAGCAGTGGCCTAAGTGCAGAAAGTCATAGTTAGAGGAACCAGAAATGTCAAAGGATAAGACATGAAGAGCATTGATAGAATCAAGGTCCTGGAAAGAAAACCACTCATCCTTTTAGTACTCAAAGAAGCATCTGAGTTACTTCTTATGATTGCTTTGTCATCATCACCATAGCAAGAATTTATAAGCACCTCCCCTGTGCCAGACACCATGCTAAGCACTTGACAAATATTCTCTCACTCAATCTTCACAAGAAGCCTGGGAGGTAGATGCTTTTATTATCTCCATTTTACAGGTGAGGGAATGGAGATAAATAGGCAAAGTAACTTTGTCTAATGTCACACAGCTAGTGTTTGAGGCCAAATCTGAACTTGGGGGAGCAGCTGGGTAGCTCAGTGGATTGAGAACCAGGCCTAGAAACAGGAGGTCCTAGGTTCAAAATCTGGCCTTAGATGCTTCCTTAGCTGTGTGACCCTGGGCAAGTCACTTAACCCCCATTGCCCAGCCCTTGCCTTGGACCCAATTCACAGTATTGATTCTAATGCTAAAGGTAAGGGTTCAAAAAAAAAAAAAAAGACATTTGAACTTATGTCTTCTGATTCTAGGCCCAGCACTTTATCCACTACACCAGCCAGCTGCTTTTCATCTGAAAATCGTAGGATAAGTATCTGAATGGATAACTAAGAGCTCCAGAAAGGTCTTCTAGAAATAGAAACTGACTCTCTGCTCTTGACATTTGTCTTTAGTACAATGCTCCTTTATTGTATTTGCTAACACAAGGTAAAGGGAAGGCCTTTGGGTATTGTGCAAATAGTTTGTCCTGGAGGGCAACTTTCCTTGTTCCTCACTGACTTTTCCCAGAGATACATAAAATACCCCTTCTCTGCTGCTTCTGCAGCTCAAGAAAGACAAAACTAGTGGAACTTCTCAAGCCCACTCAATCAGAGAGATACAAACACGCAACATCCATTTGCTGGATATATGATAAGCAGACTGAACCCCCAAAGATCTATAAGGACTTATATAATAGAATTAGAATCCAGAAAGCCCCCAAATCCTTGTAAGCTGATTCAGAGACTATTTCCCGAATTCTGCATGGATTGATCTGGTCTAGTTTGCTTCCACAGATTAAGGCTGGCTATTATCCAACTGTTTGTCTCCTCTACAAGATTTTAAACTTCAATTTTGGACTAGGTATTTATTAAATGCCTATTCCAAGCATATACTTTTGCAGGCATTAGAAGAAAAAGCATAGAAGTAGGTACTATTTTTCCAACCTTAATGGAATTTATGGTGTAGTAAGAAGATAAGATACATTATTCAGATAAATAAAATATGCAATAAAATATGATAACTTGTTAGAAAGGTATAAAATTGAATGCTATGTCAGTTCCAAGTTGGTAACAGATTAGTGTAGGGATTGGGAAAACACTATTGGATTTGATTACTAGTGAATCATTGGTAACCTTTGATAGAAGGTGGACACTTATAACCTTGAAATTTGCTTTAAAATGTTTGAAGAGTGTGAGGATGAGTTTATCAAAGATGAATATCAGAGAGGGAATGATTCCTGAATTAGAGTTCTGAAGTGATTAAGAGAGCTAGAGGGGCAGGATAGGTATCATACATTTGTTTTCCCAACACCTGTCATACTATCTTATAGCTAGTAGTCATTGAAATAAATGTCTGTTGAATTCACCTATCACTGGATAGCCTCCTGCTGGATATAAATATTATAAGTAATTACTGCACCCTCCCACCCCCGAGGGTTGTTGCTTAATTTTGTACTCATTACTACTTACCCTAGGCTTTGTTTTAGTATCATTAGATGTGATTTCACTCTATATCTGGAGGTTCACAAATAGAGGATAAATATTATAATTATTTTTGAAAATTCAAGAATACTAAAGAACAAAATGAGTCAACTGTAAGTTCTATGTAGATAGGTCTCAAATCTGTATCTCTAGTCCTAATTTCCAGTAAGAGGATTAATATTTTCTAGTTTTTCCCTAGCATAGTTCCTCTCTTCCCCCTCAGCTTGGGGTAGGCCCAGGCCCCTCATTTTTTTCTCCTGCAAGTCTTAAGTGGCCTAGACTCCATGTAGCCTGGACTTTTTATGCCCTTTGGTAACTAGGAAGCTACTCCAGGGAACAATGGATCAATCAATTTCAGACCAATTATATTAACTTAGAAGAAAGGACATTAGATGTTTATCAATTATATTATTAAAAACCTTCACATTAGTATGTTTCAAGGTTTGCAATAAGACTGAGATGACTATAAATATTATATTCATTTTTCAGATATGAAAAGTGAGAAACTTAAAGGTTAAATGAATTGCCAATAATCATAATACCTGAGGCAGAGTTCATCCCATGTCTCCAGACTCTAAAACTAATGTTCTTTGTGCAATTACAATTCCTTATCTAAAATTTATTTCCCAAAGGGCCATTAAAATAAAATAATAGCTTATATTTAGATAATGGTTTACCTTTTTTTGAAGTGTAAACAGATTGACAATGGCAAGTTGAAGTCCCAGAGACTGATTGCTACATCTCTTCTAAGGGTTATAGGAGAATCTAAAAGACTAGAAACCCTACACCAGTGTTCTTCCCGCATTTATTATTAGACTATCTTAATTAGATTTTAGAAAGAGGCATTTATATAGAATAAGAACAGTTGGCACAAAACCACCCTCCTAAAAGTGACACCACTCTTCCATATATATGGTATAGGGAATAAATCAAAACTTCTATAAGTCTTCTTTCTAGAACCTTCAAATTTTTCCTTTTGGTATGATACAGTTTGCTGGGTTTCTTTTAGAGTCCTGAAGCTATCTTCTCTTGGTTTAGTTCCCTTAGTTTGTCGTTGATTTGTACAAACATTGCTGCCAACCCTGTACTTGGAACAGTGCTAAAAGACAAATGAGAAGTCCAAGTCTTCTGACACTCGAATTTATAGAAGCATCCCTGATCAAGGTATGGGAGGATCTGCTTCTCCCTCAAGTAATTCACTCTGAGGAGGTTGTCTGGAACTCATTCCTGCATGCTTACATTCTGAAATGCTTTTAATTGATTGATTGAATGGAGATGTATGGGTGTCATTTACATTTATTTCCTACCTCTAATTGATTTAGTTGAACTGTTCTACTTAGTTACTTGATGTGGGATAGAGTGATTCACTGATTCAGTAACCCCACCACTATTAAAGTGCTTTCACATACTTTTTCTTTTCATCTAAACAACTCAGAGTGGGGTGTCCAGGATAGTGAGAGAACTGGAGATCATAACTATGCTGATAATTCATTTGTTTCTAGCAACATAAGTACAGTAGGATTTTATTTTTCATTCATTTAGAATCAAGTACCCACAGAACACCCTGTGATCTGGGTCCTGAAAGTTAAAATTATGTCATTTCCATCCTCAAGAAACTTGAGAAGTGAGAGATCAGAGGCAACATATTCATAGATAAGTCAATACAGAATATAGGCAAAGTAACCTGGGAGTGAAAAGGATAACACGGGGATCATTACAGGCTTCATAGGATGTAGCATATGAACTGACCTTTGAAGAAAGCTAGAGTTTGTAAGAGGTTGGAAAGAAAAGGGGAATAGGTTCCAGTTCTAGGAATTGGGGGGCTGGAACAACACAATATGTGCAAAGACACTGCAAATGAAAGGTTTATGATGAAAGAATTTGGACACTCAGTTTTTATTAATATAAATGTGAGTTCTGAGTGTCCCTAAAGTGTAGATTTTTTTACCTATTTTGAGAAAAATATAGTATCAACCGTTGATCATTTTATCAGCAGCAACTAGCACATAAGTACACAAGAAATGCTTTCTCATTCAAAGACAGCTAGATAATGAAGTGGATAGAGGGATGAACTTGGAGTCAGGAAGACTTGAGTTTAGATTCTGCCTCAGATACTTGTTAGCTCTATGACCTCATTTAACCTCTCGGCCTTAGTTTCCTCATCTTTAATTTGGAGAGAACCCAATCATCTACATCACAAGGTAAATGTGAGAATTATGTGAGGCAGGGGTCAGCAACATATGGCTCTCAAGACATATCTGGCTCTTTTGAGGGCCAGATATGGCTCTTTCTGCAGCAGCCATAAAGCCAAATTTTTTTCAGGCACTGTTACAGGAGCGCGCACTGAGCATTGTACTGCTCTCATGAAATTACATTTTAAAAAATGTGGCATTTATGGCTCTCATGGCCAAAAAGGTTGCCAGCCCCTGATGTGAGGTAACCTGTATAAAATCAAACCCTAAAGCATCAGATGAATGCTTACTATTAATACTTACTTGCCTATAGAATTAAAGTTGAATTTAAATGAATTTTTATTCACAATATGTCATTTTTTAGAGTTCTTCAGGAGTTTGAGGGTTATTTCTACAACTGATATAAAAACAAGCTTGTTTTCATTCTTCAGAACCACTAGGTGGTGCTACAGTGAAACTATTGTTTATTGTCTTTTACATATAAAATAATTCCCAACCTTTTTTTCTTTCCTGTAATTCAAACTATCTCACGGGCAAAGCTGGAAGGACTCCTCAGTTCAGTCCATCCTCCACTCTGCTGTCAAAGTGATCTTCCTAGAGCAAAAGACTTATCTCATCACTCAATAAACCCCAGTGGTGGGACCTTATCACTGCCATAATCAAATATGAAATCCTTTGACTTTTAAAGTCCTTTATAACCCAGCTTTTCCCCACTTTTCCAGCCTTCTTACACCTTTTCTAGCCTTGACAACCACTTCATGAATACAAAAGTAACTGACTTTGGCTGCTAGCCAAGAACATTTTCCTAATACAATGAGCCACACTTGACAATGAAAACTGGAACAGAAATTCCCTCTCCCACTTGCTGAAAAATCCAAGAGAGAAGACATATATACCAAGAAAAAAGGCCCAAAAAAGAGAAAGAAAAGAGAGGTTTGTGTAAGTTTTTTAGCTCGAGTCCATCTCTGACTCTAACCAATCAACTACCTTACAACTAATTGCAGGGACTAAGGATCATTCCAGGGTGGCTGTTATCCTAGCCTTGTTCAAGTTTTTCAGCATTTATACAATTCCATAGGAGGGGCTCCTGGCAGACAAAATCAGTGCTTCCCAATTGAATATGTGTTATTGCAAACAAATTGACTTATTTGCTTACACTATATTAATCTCTCTCCCTAATTCTGAATAGTTCTCCAGAAAGTTGAGAGGTCTTGTCTACTTGTCTGTTTGAGTGCTCCTTATTCCCACATTCCTCTGTCTTCCCTCAAGTGCCTTGAATTGAAGTTGGTCAGTTTTGAATGATCTTCTGAGGCCATACAAAGAATCCTGGCAAGAATCCATTTAGTACTGCCCATAGGCGATCTCTAAGTTAATATTTTTTTTTGTGTGGGGGGATTTGTTTATTATTATTATTATTATTATTATTATTATTATTATTATTATTAGTGTTATTATTAGTGAGGGGACCTGGACCTACCAAAGCTGCTAAGCTTAGAGATTTACCCTCAAAATTTAAAAATCTACAAATTCAACAAACACAAAATGTTTTGTAAATTCTAATAGGTTACCACTTTACCTTACTGGATGCCAGAACCAGCTCCAAACTAAAACAATTAGGAATTAATAAAACTAAAATAAAACAAATTAACATGATGAAAGAATAAAAGAGGAAAATTAACTTTTCCTCTGAATGACTAGTACCAAATTAGCTCCCAGATCACATAGGGCTCTTCCAAATGGAATTGGAAACCTGGAATGAACAGGAAATCATAGCTTTTCACTGCAAGTGAAACCAAGCTGTCCAAAATGGAATTTCTCCCATTAATCCCTTCAGCACATTAGAAAACATTCAAATATTTCTCTAACTTCTCAAAGTGTGCTACAGGGAACTCTGAAACACCCTAAATTTGCAGGGTTTATTTATGTTTTTTTTTAATGAACCTTATATTTGTTAACAGACAAAATAATAAAGAATATTTTATTTCAAGGGTTCAAAATTTTGTTTGAATTGAAGGATTCTACCACTATGGAAAAGTTTGAGAACTTCTTTCCTAATGGGTTTTTATAATACCTAGGGCAATTCAAATTAAAGTTCAAAGTATATTGCAAATTTCTCATGGATCTTTACCAGTGCATAGGGTCTTGCAAATGGAAGTCTGGTCTCTTTCCTACTCACAACAGGCAAACTCAAGAAAAGTCAAACTCAGATGAGACCTGAATTTCTTTAGAGCTCCCAAAAAGGAATGAAATACTTGGATTTGGTTAATATTAGCTTCTCACATCCAAGATGTGATCCACAGCCCAGGGAAAGGGGGAAAGCCCCTTTCCAGGAGGAGCTATAGTTTTAGACTCAGAAAACTAAGATTTATCCCTGAGAGGCCTTTCCTCCTTTGGTGGGAAAGATGACAGGTGTAGGATCAGGGAAACTGTAGAAGGCAAGGTAGTCTCCCTAATCTCTGGTCTTAGGAGGGACACACCCACAAGCACACGACTGAAAGGGAGGGGCAGGAGCTTATGGAAGTGCTCCTTCCCCTCCCCCCTCCCACTGAGCAGTTGGAAAGTAAGTTAATAGTTTGGTAATGAGGGGGCAGCTGGGTAGCTCAGTGGATTGAGAGCCAGGCCTAGAGACTGGAGGTTGTAGTTTCAAATCTGGCCTCAGACACTTCCCAGCTGTGTGACCCTGGGCAAGTCACTTGACCCCCATTGCCTTGCCCTTACCATTCTTTTGCCTTGGAGCCAATACACAGTATTGACTCCAAGATGGAAGGTAAGGGTTTAAAAAAAAATAGTTTGGTAATGGTGGACAATCTGGCTTGATAATTTGTAGGCCAAAATGGTAAGTGGGAAAGGCTAAACTCCTTATGATGATGTCTTTCTCTGAATTATTTCCCCACAAGATAGAATTGGTGATGCTTAATGTCTTAAAATCTCACTGGCTCAGAGGTCAGGATTAACTTCAGGGCCACCAGTAAGAAAAATTTGTCTTAATGGAGGATGTGTTTATTTCCCAAAATGTTTGTATCCAGACACTGTTCCTAGATGATAAGGATTTAATGATATCAGGAAATGGGAAGGGGGAAATAGCTTAGGATTGATAGGTAAAGAGAAAGCTACCTAATACAGCTATGTCAAATAAACAGCTCCTTCCCCCAAAGGGGGAAATGTATCTTGAAAGGCTGATCTGCTCTCTAACCCTATAAATATTCTTCTTCTAAACCTAGATAGCTAAACTAAGGTAGACTGAGGTATTGTTTGAAGGTCTAATAAAAGTAAAACAGCTTCGGCTGTCAGAGACTGAATGGCTCAGCTCAGAGCCACACAGCTTTCAGAGACAGCACCCAGATCAGGATCAAGACCCAAGACCCTGCAAGCCAGGTGCCCTGCCTTTTTATACCAGGACTCCAACTGCCTCTAACTGTCAACCTCTCTTAGAGTTCTGGGGAGTGCTATGGAATTCTGTGCTGCAGCTTGAACCCCTCTCAGCAATATGGATCCTACACAGGTCAGGTTCATCTCTCTCTCCTTTGTTGTTTTGATCTTGGAGTAATACGTGTAGGAAATTCCTAAAATAAAATGTAGGTATGATGCCTAGGGTCTACCCCAAGGGTGAGTAATATCCCCTCTATAAGTAATGTACCAGATATCAGGCATAGAATATTTCTCCATCAAAGAAATACTTAGGACATACATAAACGAAAGGATACACTGATGTGAACAATAAATAAGAAAACAAAACAGCTCAGAATAGTTCATTATACTTTCCTCAGAGGTAAAGACAATTTTGTGAATCTGTGGAACAGATATTTTAAATTCAGATCTGTACTATGTGAGCAACTTACAAGAAACAGATAGGCTTCCTGGCCAGCCAGAAGGTAACTTGGGCTTTCTTAAGACTCAGTAGTTCCTATAGGATAATTCTGATGAGACCCATTTTCTCATCCTAGAAACTCTTTTGTCCCTGAGTGGTGTGATACCCGAATCTCAAAACACAGTAATTCAACCCATGAATTAGTTGCCAAGGCTGGAGATGTCCATGTCTCAGGATCACTAAAAACTGGGCTATGTTAAAGAAGGAGATAGATAAAGGTAGTTGGAACTCTGACCTGCTTATGTGTGCTATGTATTTGTAGCCACCATTAATATTGGGGAGGGGGGTGCTGCAAAAGGAAAGGAAAGAGAAATCTGGAAGACCAAAAGAAAAAAAGCATGGTCACTAAGAGAAGTGCCCAAAAAGAAGAGTAAAAGTTGTTTCTTATCTATAATCTAACTAATCCTACTCACTTGCAATATCCTTTCAGCATCCAATTATTTCTGGCACAACTCCCATGCCCACATATAGAGGGATTCACAGTAACCAATTAGGATTTGCTATCAGTAAACATTTAATAAGTACCTACTAAGTGCCAGGCACTATATTAAGCATTGATAATACAAAGATCCACAAAAGACAGTCTTTGATCTTAAAGAACTCACAATCAAACAAGGGAGACCGTATGCCAATAACTTTATACAAGCAAGGTATAGATAAAATAATTGGACATAATGAACAGAGGGAAGAGAATAGAATTAAGAGCAATCAGGAAGGGCATCCTATAGAAGGTAGGATTTTAGCTGAAACTAAAGGAAAGCCAGAGAAACAGGAGGCAGATATAAGGAAATAGAGAACATAGGGTGTAGTTAGTGAAAGTACCTGAATCAGGAGATTGAGTGTCTTGTTCAGGAAATAACAGAAAGGCCAATGGCACTGGGTAAGAGAACATGTAAACTATAAGGTGTATTAGAAGCCTGCAAAGGTGTGGAACAAGGGATACAGATCAAGAAGAACTTTGAATACTAAACAGAGGGTTTTATATTTAATCTTTTTTTGAAAGGGACCTACTGTGTGTGTATATGTGTGTGTGTTTGGGTGGATAGAGAGGCTCTTTCAGAAGAGAACTCTGACAATTGGGTGGTGGATAGACTATAGTGGGGTGAGGATCTGGGCAGGCTGACCAACCAGGAAGCTATTACAGTAGTCTAGGTGTTGCTCCCTGATCACTTTAGGAAACAAAGCTAATAGTGATATTGTTGAGTTGAAGGGTATACACAGTTTTATTACTCTTTGGACATAATTCCAGACTGCTCTACAAAATAGATCAGTTTTACAGAGTGGTTTTGTAAGATGATCCAGGAAAAAGGAAAATAGCTTAAAACATTTAGAGTGGCTCTGTTTTGGTGATGGCAATGAACTGGAAATTGAGAGGATGTCCATCAATTGAGAAATGGCTGAACAGATTTATGGTATATGATTGTGATGGAATACTGTTATACCCTAAGAAACAATGAGCAAGTTAATTTCTTAAAAAAAACATTGAAAGACCTACATGAAATTATGAAGAGTGAAACAAGCAGAACCAAGAACATTATATATAGCTCAACAGAAATATTGTTTGAAGAATAACATGTGTTCATCTGAAAATTAAGAACAAGTGAGACATAGTTTTATATGAACCTATATCTTTTTGTCAAATGATGCCTCCTCTAGTACAGGGAGGGGAAGGAGAGAAGTACCTGGGAACTTTAATGCAACAAACAAATAAATCAGTTTTAAAGAAAAATAGTCCAGATGCGATTAAGGCATCTAGATTATTAGGAGAGCAGCCAGAATTAGCTTGAAAGTAGACAAAAATCTGTTATTAAAAAATCTGAATTCCCCCCTCCCCCCATCAACAGGCTTAGGGAAGGCATTGGGGATCACTTCTTATAAAGCTTTCTCAATTTTTTAGGCTTCCCAGAGATGTGCATCCATCCCACTTTCTCATTGTGCAACCTATCTGCATCAGGAGATTATCCCAATGGGCCATTCAAAAATAGTGGGCAGTGCCCCCAAGGCCTAAAGGAAGCTGTGCAACCTGACAAAGGTCAGAGAGATGAAGATAGCAGGTAGAGAGCATAACCTCAAACTCTCAAGCAAAATTCACAGGATTTCGATGGGCCTTAGGAAATGACTTAGCCATGGGAACGAATTTGGCCTTGGTCCAAGGGGTAAAAGGTGCCTAGAATGTTTTGTTGTTTCCTGTTCCCTTAACTTTGAAGGAAAGATGGGACTAGATGTCCAAGAGGAGAATAAAAGAGACCTTTTCAAGAGGGTCAGTTTTTTAAAAGTATCTTTAAATGCCTCTTTAAGTTCTTCTACATCTTTGTGTAAAACATTAACCTGGTTCTTTCTCTTTTAATTTGGAGACTTCTTTCTAAAGGAAACAGACCTTATTCTCAGCCTTCTTTTTTTTTTTTTTTTTAATTTAATTGTTGGATATTCTTTTGAAGGGAAGAGAGTATAGAATTGGATTTTTCACTTGATCATTTTAAGAAGCCATTGGAAAAAAAGTCCTACTTCGGTCCCTCAAACTTGAGGCCATTGGAATAAAAAGTAAAAAATTAATTTTATTTTAAACTCTTACCTTCCATCTTAGAATCATTACTGTGTATTGGTTCTAAGGTAAAGGAGCACTAAGGGCTAGGCAATGGGGGTTAAATGACTTGCCCAGGGTCACACAGCTAGAAAGTATCTGAGGCCAGATTTGAACCTAGGACTCTAGGTTCACATCTCTAGAAGTGGCTTCTCAATCCACTGAGCCACCCAGCTGCCCCCCAAAAATCAATTTTGCAGTCAAAGGAGCCCCACTGTGGCCAGTAGTGTTAGAGATCTGGGTTAATTTCTGCCATTTATCCAAATACTTGCAAATATGCAGTCTGTAATTGTAAACATGTACCCAGCAGCTGTCCTCTTAGGGGGACCTTTTGGAGGACCTAAAATTGCCCATGGGTCTTTTAACAAACCTTTGATTAAAGAGCCAGGATCAACCAAGAGACCGGAGTTCAGGAATTTAAGAGATCATTTACTCAAGCCAGACAGCCAAATTGAATCTAGAATGGACAACAATACTGTGTTGGTACCAGGCACCCAAGGTCAAAAACAGTAAATAGGGAGGGGCAGCATTCTTCAAATCACACTTCTGATACCAGAAATATCAACTTGAAATAAAGAAGACTACCAAAGTAGCAACCACAAGGGTCTTTAATTAAGACAAGGAAATTGCAATGCAGGACATCACACAGCACCGAAATACTGGAATTGCCAGGAGGAATAGAAAGGGCAAGGTTTAGATATACAACAGCTACAATAGAGAGAGAGTTTTATGGAAGTCACAGCCTTCCTTGAACAGCACAGAATAGTGGACCCCAGGTACAGTAATAGGGATTTTCAGGAGAATTCACCAGACTAGCTCCAACTGGTTTGAACCTACTCCAACCATACATAGGTTCAAAGTCAGGTAGCCCCTTCTGATGACTGCATTCAACATTTGAATGACTCCCTTTCTTTTTTCTACATTCCAACCTTTTCTTATATAAAGTGTGATGCCCATCTAAGATATCTATAGATAGATAGATATTTTCTCTCTCTACATATATATACACACGTGATCATCTTAGATCACATGTGTATATATAGAGAGAGACTATAAAGATGGAGGCATTCTCTAGATTCTTGTCCACTCTTCTCCAAGGGAAATTGTGATTATTACCTTGATGACAGTAGGAGAATGAATCATACATCTTTCTGCCTCATTAAATATTGCTAGTCTTGGGCTCAAAACAAAACCACTTTCTTGATTATTCTACATAATTGGGAAAAGATAGAGATAGGATAAGATTTAAGAGAAATGGAATTCTGTCTTTAAGACACATACTAGGAACTCAAGGGAAAAGATTTTAGCAGGCAGAAGGCAGAGGAGGAACAGTTTGGAAGTGACAACTGGTAGAGTAAGTGACTTCCTGTAGGAGGAAGTGGGTTCTTCCCATCTGGAACAGTGGCGAAAAGGCGGCTTGTCAGAGCTTAGCTTCTTCAACCTGACTGTGGAGAAGGAGAAACCCCTAAATCATCTTTGGAGGTACTCTGTTTGACTGGGAATATATAGAAAATAATCTGCCCGTACCTGCTGTGCTTTCCAAAAGGGTTTTATCTAAAAATCCTGCCAGATCGGCTTCGAAGTTTTACCTCGGGGTCAGACTCTCTGGGGTGGACTTAGCCATTGGAAAGCAGTCATAACGGGTTTTGGAGACAGCTACCGAACTAAATCTAACTAACTACTGAGGGTCATAGATAGGTAGCTTAGTCAGCTTTGGGGGAACACCTAGATAGAAATAGAGAGCTGGTAAGTTAGCCAGAAGACCTGAAGGCTCCCTCTTGTGAGGGACATAGAGGGTTGTTGGGTGAATAGCTAGATCCCTTAGAGTTAGGGACTCCTTGTTCTGATGCTCAGTTTGTATCCCCTCTTATAATAAGAGATACTGATTTTATACATCAGTAGTCTCCAAGGCATTTGTGCAACTGGCCAAGAGAGCTTCACTCTCACTAACCGGAGGTTAGAATACCTGGAGCTCATGGCTGGGTATTGTAAGACAGGAAAACTAGATATTTAAGGTATGGTCTCCAGAAATAGATTAACTCAATTTCAAAATAAAATAGACCCAAGTCAGGATGACTTTATGGTGATTTATTTATAATTAGGAAGGTTAAAGGTAGGGAAATCAAGAGAGAGAAACTCTGGTCCGGACCAGAGGCCCAAATCAGGTAAGAATTTGGAGGCACCAGCAGAGGGGCACAAAGGTTAATTAAACAAGGCTTCTAGCCACAAGGCCTTTTACAATTAAAAGAGGCCTCCTTAAGGCTAGAGCCTCCAGAAATGCCAAGGGAAGAGAGAGAGAGAGTCAGCCTAACTTACCCACATGACAATTAAAAGGGAAGCAGTCAGAGGTCCCACCAGAGATCCTTCTACACCAAGTTCAAAATGCCAACTACCTCCACAGGAAGTTACCATCATATTTAAAAGATACCATCTTTCGTCACTTCCTGCATCTACCTCCAATTTCAAGTGGATAAATGGCAGCCTCAACACTGTTTTGGACTGCCCAAAGGGCAGTCCCTTGTTTTTGATTTGTTACTTACTATCACGTGTGGTTAACAGACCTATCCCTCCCCACTTAATTCTAAGTTGGGTGGGGTGACATTATTTCTGATGGCTAGAGTCTAAACAATGAATGAGGATGAGTTAATTCCATTTACGCAATCCCCCCTGATGATTCTTGGGTGCCTAGTCACCGCAAGTGATCACTTTACATAATCATCTTGTACCCACAAAGGTCTTCTTTTCACTGTGTCTCCCCAAAGAGACTAAAGTGTGCATGTGTCACACAAAGAAATAAGGAAGAATAATTCCCTTCTCCAGAACTCTGATGCTCACTCTTCTCACAGCATCACATCAACAATTAGGAGAATCTCATGAAAGAGGTTCCAGGCTTGGCTTAAAATCCAGGTCATACTTGCTTTGACATTCTTTTCTTCTTTCTGACTTTGTTACATTTCCTGATCTTTGTTTTTGGTGCTCTCACAATCCTGGGATGTTCTGCTTCTGTCTATAAAGAATACAATTTCTCTATGTGGTTTTTTCATGTTAATTATGGGGAATGATGGTAAGGCAATCATTACAACTCAACCTAGATGATGCATTTCTTTCCCTTAATTGGGAGGTAGGAAAGCACATTAATGAAAGCACAAGTTAATGATTGGTAAGAATTTCATTTCAAAGACTTGCATTGTTAAATATGACAACTAGAGAATATTTGGTTGAACTCATAAACCCACCGAAGTGAACTGCTGAACTGTTATCTCCACATGGACTAGTTCTCTCTTCTGAGAAGACAGGAACCAAGTAATTGGGGAAATGGCATAGCAGAATGCTTAATCCAAATAGCAGACTAATTGGCCAGGTGGTCAGGCCATAAAAGCTGTGAATTTGTGGTAGAGTATGTCACAAATTATGGGAGGAAAGGGAAGTAATATTTTGTAAATCAGTATACAAAGTAAGGGTAAAGAGAATAAGGAGGTTTATATAAGAGTATAGGTATCCCTGGCCACAAGACCTATTTGACCAGGCCTTTAAGGAATCTTATCCCTGGGAAAATGGCCTTTGGTCTTGTGCAGTTTCTTTTCTGGGTCATTTCTTTTTTAGATATGACAATATCACTTCAATTTGACTTAATTAACATAAAAATATAAATAGAAAATGATTAATGGCCCCTTTTTAAAGAAGTTGGAGTGTTAATAGGGAAGAAAGAAGCAAGGATTATAACATTCTAATAGCTTTCACTGTTTGTATGTGAATGATGACCACTAAGGATCTCCTTTGAAACTAAGCTAACATTACCCTTCTTTATTTCCTTAGCAATTCTGTTCCATCTCACTTCTTCCCCTCTGCTCACAGATATAGATAAAATCTCATTTAAAACATTCTTGTATAAAATAAGCCATTTGACCTGAAAATGGCCCTTTATGCTTCTGAGTATAACACCTCTATACAGGTAATAATTTTCTAAGATAAATGATTTGTTTAGCTTCTGTCTAGAGTTTCAAAAACACATATATGTATAAACATACATGTATATGTATATATGCATGTGTGTATATATATTGTCTCAGCAAGAAAGCTTATAAAATTCTTTCACTGTTTTTCTACCATATATTTGTGTGAACACATATTTTCACTTTACTCTTGTTTTAAATCAAAATGTAGAAATAAACTCAATGCAGAACCATATTGTTTTTACAAGTATTGTTAGAATAAGATTTTATGTTTTGTCACTATTATTGTAGAATGTAAAATTTAGTTTGAATGTTTTTAGGGCAGAAGTTATTATTATAATCATTAAAAGCACATAATGAATAAATTTAAGGAATATTATAAGTAGTATATTAAATTACCCAGGAGGGTCACAATACATTTTTTGTTGTTGAAAGGAGTTTACAGAACAAAACCATTAGGAACTATTGTTCTATCATATGACAGCCCTTCAGACACTCAAAACCAGCTATAATCCTCCATTCCTCCAAGATTTTTTTCCCTAATCTAAACACCCTCAGTTTCTTCTCTTTATCCTCAAGTAATATGGACTTGAGACCTTTCACCATCTTAATTGCCCTAGAAACTCTCCAGATTATTAGCACCACAAATTAAACATAATACTCCAGATGTACCCTGAAGTGGTACTATCACTTCCCTATTCCTAAAAATTTTGCCTCTCTTAATATAGCCCAAAATCACATTAGCATTTTTGGCTGGCATTTCATACTGATAGATCTAATTGAGCTTCTAGTACACTAGGATCTTTTGGAGATTGAACTAAGGCTTCTTCCTGCATCCTATTTTGGTGACAATGATTTTTTTTAACCCAAGTAGAAGATTATCCTTGTTATATTTCATCTTATTAAATGTTAAATACTTTTTTTAGTTTCTAACTCATTCATTGTTAACTATCCCTCCCATCATTATGACATCTGAAGCATGTCCTCTGTGTCTTTATCAAAGTCATTAATAACACATGTACATAGCACATTCTTTCATTTAATTCTTTGTATTCAGTCACTTATTGAGTTCCAAATTCACATAACCTTAGCCCATGTTAGACCATTTGGTCCACAAGAATAGCATAAAAGACTTTGTCAAATGTTTTATTGAATTATTTATAGCCGTAATGAAATTGTTCCAATCTCTTAGCCCAAAAAACCCAGAATGCAATCACAAATTGACAAGGTGTTAAACTAGCTCTAAAGCCGTCTCTGTATCTTTTGTTTTTATACATTCTTGTTATACTTTCTTTGTATGTTGTAAAAAATTACAATCTTTATTTCCATGATGGAAATATTGAAATTTCCATTTCAGTATGGAAATGCTTGTTTTATTTGGTTTTGTCAAATTTGGAATTTAAAAACCTAAAAACTAAAAACAAAAAGAAATGAAGGTGCATGCAAAAGGAGCAGTGAACTCTCAATCTGTTCCCCATAGCAAATGAGGTAATAAATGCTGTGGGGCTGTGCGTGGGAGAGGAGCATCACATCACCTAGTTGCCAAATGACCAGGAATCCTTGGCACTATTCCCTATTTTTTCTCTTTCTGTTTATTCTCTCCTAATATTAGGTGAATATAGGTAATGACTGAAAGCTTTGAAAGTTTGGAGGAGCCATCAGAGGGTAAAACAACTAAAGTAACAAGAGTCTGTTTATAACCAGAGAAGCTGAGTCTGGTGAGGAGACCAAGCAGCTAAGCGACCTGCTTGACTCAGCCCAGCCATAGAACAACTAGTCCATTGGCTGAGCTTGGAGAGGACTCTGGGAAGGGAGAAATGTACTCCCAGGGCTAGAAGTGAGAATATTTTGCAGCAATCTTTTAAAGTTAAATAGAATTTTGTGTGATAATGTATAAACCAGAAAAAAATTCCTAGCAAAAAAATAAAGTTAAGTAGAATGAGTCAATATGTAGAGGGAAGTGGGTGTCCTAAATTTGAGGAGATGTTTTTGTTCTTCAGTCTTGGTTAGACCTTTTTGGGGCAGCCAGTTGGCAAGTAGATGAAGCACCAAACCTAAAATCAGGAGGACCAGGGTTCAAATCTGCCTCAGATATTTTCTATCTAGATAAACCTGGGTGAGTCACTTAATCCTGTTTGCCCAGCCCTTGCCCTTCTGTCTTAGAATTGTTTCTAAGACAGAAGGTAAGGATTTCAAATAAATATCCCTTCATAGAAGCTCATTGATGTTGATTGGTTAGATGAAATTAACTAGATAAATGATATTACAGAAGCATACCACATAAGAGGTTCATGAGTCCTATTGTTTGAAAACCCTAGCAATCCTTCAAACTCTGAGGGGACCCAACCTGATAATGCGAGTCAGAGCTGGGGAAGTAGCTACAAATCCTGGGTTCTTTCTATCACTTTATAGTGCCCTTTTCCAGCAAGGAGGCAGCTTACTAGAACAGAAAAATGAAGAGCTCTAGAGCTATCCTGCCTGGGTTCAAATCCTGACCCTGAAACCTTAGACAAATCACTTAAACTTCTTGGGCTTCAATTACTTATATATAAAATGAGGGCATTGGACTAGGTGACCTTGAAGTCTTCCTGCCCTGTGATCCCTATGCTCCCGAGTTTGCCTCCTTCTGTTAGGATTTCTAGTTCATCTTGATTGGTTATTTGTACTTGCTGAATTTGTGTAGAGACATCTGAAGCCATGTTTTACTGCAGCCTCCTTTATTGTATTTTTATTGCTGCCTCCTTTATTGTATCTTATAAATCACCAAATGTCTTTGCTGCTATTTGTAGCTTCTCTCCATAGAATCTAGTAGCAAAGATAAATTTAGCTATTCTTTCCCCTTCCTGCTTCCATTTTATTTTTTTATTTTGACTCTTACCTTCCATCTAAGAATCAATACTGTGTATTGGTTCCAAGGCAGAAAAGCAGTAAGGGCTTGACAATGGGGGTTAAGTGACTTGCCCAGGGTCAAACAGCTAGGAAGTGTCTGAGGTCACATTTGAACCCAAGACTTCCCAACTCCAAGTTGGACATTCTATCCACTGTGCCACCGAGCTGCCCCTGAATTTATTTTTTGTAGATTATATTCCTAATAGAATATGTGCTCTTTGAGCACAAAGCTTGTTTCATTTTTTCTTTGTATCCCCAGCACCTAAGACAATGCCTGGCATGTACTTGATGCTTAATAATTTGTTAAATGTTAGTTTCACTCCATCTATGACTACAAGTCTATCATTTCTGTCTTTAAAAAAACATTGTTCTGTCTTAGAAACAATATTACTATATACATATATAAGTATATATTTTATGTGTATTTATATATGCATATATAGATAAACCAATATTACTATAATTAAGTGTTCATCACTACAATTTGAAACAAATTTCATATCCATCTTCAAGATATGGGAACCAGCTACTGACCATTACCTACACAGTTTCTCCTAAGCTTAAGAATTAAGTAATACCCCTACATTGCCTTTTTCCAGCATTAACAGCTCTAATTTCTTTCTTTTTTTTCTTTTTAACTATTGCCTTCTGTTTTAGGACTGATACTAAGTATCAATTCTAAGATAGAAAAGATAAGGACTAGGCAATTTGGGATTATATGACCAGCCCAGGGTCACACAGCTTGAAAATATCAGATACCAGTTTTGGACCTGCAACTTCCTGTCTCCAAGTCTGGGTCTTTATCCACTGAGCCACCTATCTGTGCCTATTTCAGTCTGTTAAGGCATAATACAGAGATACAAATCCCATTCTATTTAACAAATTATTTGCTTCTCAAATCTACCTTTCTCTTCTGAAGCCCTGCCTTGATCAACATAAATGTTAACACACACACACACACACACACACACACACACACACACACACACACACACAATACTCAGTTTCTTTTCCAAGACTTCATAATCCTTGGCAATTTTTTTGTTTTTTCTTCCTGGCAGTATCATTTGTGCCTCACATAAATTGCTGAAAGTGGCTGGTAGTCATCAGGTTTGACCAGTTTTGTGAGGTCTTTCCATTATATCTTGGATACATACTCTGAGAAGACAGACAGTTCTGTTATTGTCAGATCAACAAATAATTGCCTTCATGCTTTCTACCGCTAGCACCACATAACCTTTCTTCCTCCAACTCAGGGGTCGGCAACACATGGCTCTTGAGCCATATCTGGCTCCACCTCCAGACCTGTCAGTCCAGGCAGAGCCCCAGGATGTTCCCCAGGGGGCCCTTCAGCTCCGCCCCATATTCCAGCCCCTTCCGCCTCCGTCCTCCTCCTTCAGCAGGCGTTTATGGCTCTCATGGCCAAAAAAGGTTGCTGACCTTGCTCTAACTCTTACTGCAGGATGTCTATCAGGATAACATCATTGTTCTTTGTGGCACATACTTCCTTTTCAGAGGGACTTACTCTTTTCTTTATAGGAAAAACACCATGCCTGTTGCCTAGTTCCATGTATACAATAGACCTTTCTTCTTTCTTTCTTCTTTGCCTCTTTACTTTGAAAGAAACATTTCGTTTTCTCTTGGTAACTTAAAGAGATATTCTCAGGGTCCATCGTCTTCTCTTCTAGGAGATACAATTATCTTCCCTTTAAATATTGATAGCATTTTTGTCTCTTCCTTCCCTTCCTCACTCAAATCAGCTTGTCCAGTAGAAAAGGCACCAAACTAGTAGTTTTAGTTCTGGATCATATGAATTTGTTGTGTGATCTTAAGTAAATTATTTGTTTTGAGCCTCAGTTCTCTCACCTATAAAATGAAGAAATGTAATATGCTTTCTAAGGTCTCCTCTACTTCTAACATTCTATAATTCTATCCAGTATCCAGAAACTCACACAGTAAGACTATGTAAAATTAAAAACTAACAAATCAACTGACTATATATGTAGTTCCTGACCATACAGATGGTTCTTTTTATTTAGTAATTCATAATGTCAACACCATTTAAGAATTACAAAACTAGATGTTGTTAGCAGGATTTGCATTAACATGTTAGATTTGTTAATTAAAAAGAAGGTCCTCTATAAAGTTTCCTAAGTACTGTAAGATAAGTATAAGTAATGGGGTCACCAGGGATATTAAAATTCAACTATGGGGTTTGTGGGAACACTCTCTGGGATGTAAGAGAGACTAAAACTGATCACTGAAGTCTTGTACAGCTACACCACTCCCAAATGGAAAAATAACAACCAACTGTCACTCTGGCCAGAGGCCTTGAATTAACTGACAAGGTAACAAGGTGAAATTGGGTTTTAATTAGAAACAACTAAAAGGAGGGATAGGAATGACTACTCTAAAATCTTAACACCTAATAACAAAACCCAAAGGGAAAGGGAAGGACTTATTCACTACACTAATTTAAACTATCTAACTAACAGGGCCCAAGGAGCTATACTGGAGTCTCTGGGTTTCTGCCTCACACCTGGAACCTTCCAGGTTTGAGTACAGCTGGGGCTTTTGTGGCTTTGGGATTTCTCACTGCAATCCACTGATGATGTCTGGATGCCAGGAGCTACAGTTGTCTCAGGAACCAAGTAGTAAGGGTTTTGCTTGAAGCACTGTCCTCTTCTCTTGTTCTTTCCTTAAATGCCACACCACACAGGATCCAGGGGAAAACAGGATGCAAGGTGTCCTTTGCTCTGAGTTCTCCCAGCCTGGCAACAGTTTTTGCCTACCACTAATGGAGTCCACACACAGAACAGACAGACTTCCTCCTCCTTCATTCCAACCTGGAATTCCCAGCTCCAGCTCCTTCCTGCTAGGTACTTCCTAATCAATATATAATCAATACCTAATAACTAGCTAATCTAATCTTACTCATAACAGTACATAAGAGGCAGATTGGCACATCTGAGCAGGGGTTGCTGTACTATCAGTTAAACTTCTCAAACCACAATGAGGAGATAAAAATCAGATTAAAAAAATTTTCAGGAACTGCCAGTTTTTCTTAACATTTACATCATAACTTTTTATGTTCATGTTTCTCGAATGTGAGTGTTTTTGTGATTTAACAAAATTATGTTATATATGAATGAATGCTGAAGGATTTTGAGAACTGGCTGGCATCCTGGGATTTTGTAGTTCATGGGGACAAACATTTACTCTCAGCTCCGAGAATGATTTGGAACAATGTGGTCTTTGAACCAGATTTGATTCATTCCAAAGAATTCTTAAAGGGACACACAGAGTACGTATAAGACAGAGGAGAGAAGAAGTGGGGAAGCAAGAAAGAGATGAAGAGCAGAAGTGTGGAGTTAGTAGCACAGGACAGTCAACCAAAGGAGAAACTGAAAAGAAGTCTGAACTGTGGCAGGCAAAGGAAAGATGGAGGTGAGCCCATTGGGCCCTCTAATGTTTCAGAGTAGAAGATTCAGCCTAAAGTATGGGAAGCCAATAAGAGAATAGATAAAAATCTGAGACTCCTCTTTTGACCCCTTTTGTGATCCTTGTGATTTCTTGTTGAAAAGTATTGCGACCTTATCGAAAAGCTTTAAGTTCCTAGCAAACCTGAATTTAAAGGGTTAATACTGTTCCCCTTTGCCCAAGAATGCAGCTACAGCCAAGGCCAAAACTTTAGCAAGGGGCAATTCAACCCTGAGAAAAATACTCCCAACTTGGCTTTCTGATAAGAACCAGTCAAAATTCAGCCTTCGCCTTGGTCTATTCTGAAGCCAATGTTTTGTGTTTTGATGTGACATAATTTGTAACTTCTGCGCATCTGCAAAGTTTTAGGTGGGGTTCTTTTGTGTGAAATGAGTCTTGAAATATATAAAATAAACTCCATGCTCCTGGAGCCAGAGCTGGAAGCATGAGGTAAAAGACAACTCCCTTGTTCCATCCTTATTTCCTTATCAACTAAACTGTCCTTATCAGATTATCAGAGATGATAAAGAGATCTCGACACTAAAGCTGTTGGCTTTACTCATCTATTCAAAAATTGAGAAAAGTTCACCCCAAACTTTCTACTTTATCCCCAAATTCACCTCCTCATACTTGTCTGGTAAGACAGTATAGTATTCTGCTCCCTTCTTTTCTCTAAGTATTTCCCATATCTTGATTTTTGCATTAAACAAAAAGTAATTAGGGGTAATCTAAAAACATACATAAATTTAAATTATAGCAGAGAACCAAATCTCTGTTGGATTTTTCCAAACTGGAGAATCTGAACTACTGTCATTATATTAATAACTTTTTGTTTGATAGAAAGTCCAGGAAATAGAGAAAAAGAGTTGATGTGGACCTGACCACCATTATGTTGGTAAAAAGTAAGCTAATTGTTACAATAGGGTCTAAGTGACTAAATATCTAGAGAGAATGGTGTGGAAATTTAACACTATCTTGTACTCCTTTTTTGGCACCCCAAGACAACCACTGGATTTTAAAGCAAAGGCTCTTACTTCCCAAACTCTGAACCATATCTCCCTGAGGCAATGGGTGGTCCCTCAGTACTGGGACATGGTATCAGTACTGGTGCTGTGTGGCCACTCTAAGGACTATGGTACAACTCCTGGGATCTGGAAGACTCACCTCTTATCCAGACTGAGGTCAGAGTCTGCCAGATCAGAGGGGCTTGGGAAAGGGGGATCAAAAGGAGCATAAATTGAAGCTGAGTTTCTTGCCTCAGAACCTGGGACAGAGGAGATGGCTAAGGAGAGCACTAGCCTGCCCATTGTGGGACTGTGCAGCTGGCTAGAGGGAAGAGGGGTGCCTAGAAGGGTACCAACACTTGGGGAGCACTGGCCCCCACACACAGTCAGGCTTCTCTGGCTAAGAGAGCACCAGAGTGCCCCAGGCCTGGTAGTGGAGCTGGTGTAGCCAGCTTGGGGAAGAAGCTGCTAACAAAATATGTGGGCTGGTACCTTTTCTTTCTCTGGCCCACTTTTTATAGTTTAATTAATGATTATAAATTAAGATAGTCTCCAGAGAACTTTAATCAGAACAGAGGATAGAGAAGTGAGGGCACTAACAAGAGGCAAGCTCACATCCTAAATCACCCTTATCATTCCCCCTCATCAAGAAAAAGGAAAATAAAAAAGAGAAGAAAGTTTTGGGAAGGATTCAGCTAAGCTTCCATCCTGTAGGGTTTCAGAAGGGAACAAACCAAAAAAAAAAAAAAATCTCTGCCATCTCCAATAATGCCCAGTGTTGTTCATATGTACACAAAAACACCTGTGTTGGATGTCATCAATCACATAGTGATCAGCAGTTAATAGATGATGTAATTTTGCTGCCTCTGATATTAATATTGGTGTTTTGGTTTTTTTTTTCCATCCTTCACTGTCTTCCCACTTTCAGATCATCTTGTATATCAGTCACTCAGACCTTCAGAATTTTTTTGTCTCTAGATCACACTCATATATATATATATATATATATACACACACACACACATACACACACACACACACACACACACACACACACAGCTCAGTCTGGCTAATTTTCCCTAGTTCTTTTCAGTTTTATCTCACATATTTGTAAAGTACTTAGCACAATGCCTGGCACCAGTACATAGTAGGCATTTAATAAATGCCTGCTGTCTCTCTCTGCGGGTCTATCTCTGTGTCTCTGTCTCTGTGTGTCTCTCTTTGTTATGATGATTTTTTACAAATCTTTTCTATTTTTCTTCTGTTTGTTGTTCTCTGTGGTAGATTACAGGCAAGCCTATCCATATCACAAAGGAGGAAGCAGTTCTGGGAGAACAGCTAGGATTTCAATGGGGAAGATCTTGGACTGTGGTATGGACAGAATCTCAAAGTATACATCCCTGGCCTGTAGAGCATATAGTATTTATTACAAGCCACTAGGAACAGAGAAATGCTGATGAACAGTAGCTCCCTGCCAAGTAGTCAGCAAGAACATAAAGGTTTCTTTGTTTTATAAATAATAGAAGGCTTTGCATTGGTGTTATGGTATCTGGTAGCTTTCTCTTTCCCCTAACCCCATCTATAGGCACAAGATGCAGAATGCCTCCTAGGACCCACACCCCAGGAACTCTATCAGCTGCCATTGTGAATTTCTAAATATCATTCCCATGGGGAAAGGGAGAGACAAGAGAAGTCAGTGCTCACCAGAATCAGAACTAGAACCAGCAGGAATATCAGCATGGATCTTTGCTTAGTTTTCAGTAGCTTTTTTTTTTTTTATCCTTATTGGCTAGACAAACCTCTTCTTTTATATTCCTTGCTTCTACCAGTCCAGCCATTTGTACTAAAACAAGACTTGGGCTTACATCAGCTTCCTGGGCCTCCTGGAAGATCCTATTTCCATTTTTATTCTCAAATGCCCTGGGGATGATTTTGCTTAGTTGAAGAGGTCCTCAAGATTTCTCTAAACTGGTTTCATCCTCCACTGCTTCTCTGCTCTCTGAAACAATAATGCTCATAATTATCTACCATCCTTTGTATGATTTCACAAACAAATTTATATTCAAACCCTGTGTTGGCTTTGGCAGCCATCTGTTGCTGTCTGGCAAGTAAGTCAAGTATCTGCTGACTAAGGCCCTTTCTGGGCTCTTTGGATCTCTTTGTGCCAATTAATTAACTTGGTTATGCTTCTACATAAAGTCATTATAAGTCAACATCAGCGTTATTTTTCTTATCTATTTCTCATGTTTGATTATCAAATACTTGTTAAAATAGTTCAGATTTAAGTTGTTTTAATTGTACTACATGCATTAAAAATAATTCTAAGAGTAAAGGTTGGGCAATTGGAATTAAGTGACTGGCCCAGGGTCACACAGCTAGGAAGTGTCTGAGGCCACATTTGAATCCAGGTCCTCCCAACTCCAAGCCTGGCACACTCTCCACTAGCTGCCCCCTAAAATATGTATTTTTAACAATAATTTTTCCCTTTTTTTTCAACAATTCAGTCTTAACTCTATTGAGTCAATGGTCCAATTCATCACATACAGGTGGCAAAGGGATAATTCCTGCATCAATAACAAGTATTTTCTTGTCGATATATCATATTTTTTAGGATTTTTAGTGTTAACCATATTTAGGCTTTTTTGAGAAGAAAATATTCATGGTATTAAGCCATGATACTTTTAAGTAATCATAGTTTTTTACCTCTCATTCTGTCTTCTTAGACAATTATATATTTCTCTTTCCTTCCTATATTTTTTTCCCTCCTAAGTTTTTATCACCTTTGCAATGATGTCACCAGGTAACAGAATATAAGTTAATTTAAATTGTAGGACCATATCAAGCTCTTTGTAGAATTTATTTACCACTTAATCTCTGAATGTTAGTTCATCAGAGACAGTTATTTTCATTTGGTTAGGTGGTATGGTGGGTAGAGCCTTGGACCTGAATTCAGGAAGACCTGAGTTCAAATAATGCCTCAAAAAGCATCTAGCAATATGACCCTTGGCAAGTCACTTAATCTGTTTCAGCCATGATTTTCTCATTTGCAAAATGGGGATAATAATAAAACCTACCTCATAGAGTCATTGTGTGGATCAAGTGAGAAAGGACGTATAAGGCATTTAGCAAACCTAAAAATACCAAATAAATGTTAGCTTTTATTATAGTTTTCATTATCATAACTTTTCTAAGTAAAAAATGGGAAATGAACAAGAAAAATGGCACTAAAGTTGACTATAATAACTTTATCCAGAAGCATAACCAATGTAAATTAATTGGTCTTTTTGAAAATAATTATATTAGTATTATAATATATGATGACCAAATAGTCCAAATAATCTTTTTTGTTGCTTTTGGAGACAAGATAAAATACCAACTGTTTGAGAGTACCTTTTAGCCTTTCTTTCATTTAGCTATAACTTACATCTTCTTTCTGACCTAACTTATACTAATGATGACAAAATTTATATGACCCATTTATTATAAGAAGAATATGTCTGACCACAAACAATAATTATTGATTATTATATTTATAATTAACATTATGAATATCATTATATTATATCACAATAATAATATATTCTTAATAATTAATATAATGGATATTGTTATATTATAATAATTATAAACTATTAATCATTAAAGAAAAGTTTGTTGACAGTCTAAAAAATGTGAGATTCTTAGTACACTTTGACCCTACTCCCTGACACTTTACTACCACCACCCTAAAAATAGAAGGGAGTTTGTACAAGACTGAGAGTCATTTTAGTTCTTTGTCTCATGGCTTGTTATGCCTCAAAAATATGGAGCCACTAGGTGTTATGCCTTTGCATATTCCACTTATAATCCTTGGATAACAGATCTGCTCTGTTGGCCAACCCATAGTTAAAGCCTTTGCAGTATAACTAGCTTTAAGAACTCAAGGTAACCTCTATACCATGATGAGGCATCACAATAGGACTTCATGGTATTGATTAAAATTCTCTGGAGATGTGAAGATAGAATTAACTCTCCCTTTGTCTATTTTTAGTTAATCAAATCAAGAACTTAAAGTACTTCTACTTAACACTTAAGTAAGAGAATTCACAATTCACTTACTAAAGAAAACACTCACTTCCAAAGGGCACTGCCCACCCCCTGGGCAGTGCTAGGTAAACTGAAAGATTGCAATTGGTTTCTGTGAAGAGGGAAAGAGACAGAAAATAACATGAAAAAAAGGGGTACAAAAGAGACCAACATGGTCTGCTCTCTTTCTTTCCTTGGTTTTTGGAAACTCTTCCCTTGGATTCTGTCTACACTGGTAAATAGAGCTGAAGAGATACACTTTTCCTTGGCATCATTCTGCATTGGTGGAACTCTGGCCAAAGACACCACCAAGACTTCTGGCTGAGGACTACTGGGAAATCCACATGGAGATTGGGACTTGGGGAAGACCCTGTTGGGGCTAAGCTGTACTGGAACAGCACTTAAGGCTGGTAGGTTAAACCAGGCTTTGTCTTCTTCCTGTGTTTCCCACTTTCACTACCTTGTTGTAAATAAAAGCTGCTAACAGTCATTTTGACTTAGGAGCTAATATTTTATAAACAGCAACCATTTTTATAACTCATATTAAATCAAACCCAATTTTAATTATTACAGAGACTATGTTAATTTATAATTATTTATTAGATAATGAAAGCCTGAGTTTACCACATGAACCATTCACTCCTGCCGCTTCCTAACCAAGAGACCTCAAACTTTCTTAATCCATAACTTATAACCCTGGTGATGTCACTCCTTCTAGGTCTCCCTGGTTGAACAGACTTGACCCCAGTTTGGGTCAAAGGCCAGTCTTCCCAATGCCAGGAGTCACATGGGACAAGAGGCAGCATCTTTCATGAGTCCAGTTAGCCAGGAGGTCTCCAATGTCTTCCCATAGGTTGTATGGGTAAGGGTGAGACTGAAATGGATTTTCAAAACTTTCCTTTTTAAAAGGAAAAAAAATAAATTCGCACAGTGAAATGAGATATATTTACATACTTAATATATATACATATATATACACATATATATGCATGTATACATATTGTTATTTAAATGGTGGGTATATTACCTGGAAGAAAGGATAGACAAGGAGGTGCTTCTATAAGCTGGGCCTGATAAGCTAGCCCAAGATCCTCAGGTGGTAAAGGGATCTAGGCTGAGTGGGACAGTGATGCCTGTGTAGCCAAGGTATGCTGGTAACCACCAGGGCTTGTGGAAGTTCCACTCAGCTAAGCACCTGACCCACTAACAGTGCCCAAGCCAAAGTTATTGAGGGAGAAGCTGTATGTATTATTCAACAGCTCCTCTGGTTCCTTGGCTTGGGGTTAGGTTAGATGATAAAGATTGGTAATGGGCTAGTTGTTGGTATTGAATGGATAATGCTAACTGACTGTAATGTTGGTAATCCCTTTCTCCTTTGCTGTAGTTATTTGCTTGCCCCTTTGGAATGAATGCCAGCCTTCACTTGTATCAAGTTTGAAACAGGGTTTAATGTGTTGGCTCAAAGGGTTTGGAATCAGGATAAGGAAAGAGGTGTTGGGGATGGCTATGCTATCTCTAATGAGAATTAAAGTAAGCTAAATCAATGAGCATCAGGTTGGTATTTGGCTGGCCCTTCTTCTCCCTCTCACAGACCCTGATCAGACCTGGCCATGGTCTAGACCAGTGGTTCCCAAACTTTTTTGGCCTACTGCCCCCTTTCCAGAAAAAATATTACTTAGCCCTGTGGAAATTAATTTTTTTTAAATTTTAATAGCAATTAATAGGAAAGATAAATGCACTTGTGGCCATCATCCCCCTCCTGGATTGCTGCAGCACCCACCAGGGAGCGGTGGTGCCCACTTTGGGAATCACTGGTCTACACCAAAGAAAAGGAAGGGGAAGTGATGTTCTTCTTGGCAGCTGTGCTGTTGTTATCTCTCAGCTCTGTTTGGTAATAGATGATTGAACTTCTAATGGCAATAGGTATGGATGCTGGATCTGTAGGTCTATTGGCCTACCCACCCGTCACCACCCACTGCTCCCAGAAATCCCTTCTCAAGACTGAGACCAAGAATGGCTTTTATAGAGGTGGTCCCAACTGTCTTTTGCCCTTGGTCTCTTGCCATCTGGGTAAATTCCAAGTTCTATAATAATAACACAAGCTGTTCTCCATCTTTTTCTAGAAGTTATCTATAACAATACACACATAATATAAAGTTTGTGTATTTGTACATATATATCTCAGAGTTGGAAAGCCCTTAAATGTTGGTGTATCAAGTACCACAGCCCATGTGAAGCAAGAATCATTTCTCTGGTATCCTGACCAGAGTTCACATGACCTCTGCTCATCAACTTTCATTCAGTGCCTGCAACTCAAAGGGCAAGGCTAAGTAAACTGATGACCTGAATGAAAGCTTGGATAATTGCAGTACTATTGCTAAATGCCGCTGTTGAGCAAACAAGATACAGTTGCCTACTATTTTATAAAAACTGCATCTATATATATATTGAGATCTAGGTCAAAATTCCTTTTCTTAATATAAAAGAATCTTGGGGGGGAAAAAAGAATCTTGACCTCCAGGATAAGCTAGAGTAGTTAAAATTTAAAGATGTGAGGTGCCTTTACATTTAAAAGTATCATGAAACCTTTTCAAAAGAATGGGTATGGATAAATCAAGCTTATATGTAAGATAATATAAATCATATTTCTCCTATTAAAATCTGGAATTGAAAACATAAGTACAAATAAGGAACTGACTAAAATCATTTATTTAATTAAAGCCATAATTTAATAAAGAAATTAACATTAATTTCTCATCTTTGGGCACTTCATCTAGCTGAAAAAGTAACTTTTTTCTTAGCAATATGTATAGTTGTAGTATAACAGTGGTGGTATCTGTTGTTTTTTGTGCACATTTTGTTTGATGTTTGCCCTGAAAAATTTTTAAATATAAGGCTTAATTTTTCAAAACATATAATTTTCTTTATGTAAATAATTTTTAAAAATACATATTAGAAAGGGAAATTACTTATAAAATCTGTGAGATCTTTACAGTTGCTATGAAAATCAAATGAGATAATATATGTAAAGTAACTTACAAATCTGCTAAGGCTTTATAAATGTTAGCTATTTACTATTATTATTATTAATTATCATTTATGTTGTTACTCTCATTTAGTCCAGCCCTCTTATTTTGCAAATGGAGAAACTGAGACCCAGAAAAGTTATACAATTTACCCAACCTTTTTTTTCTGGAAATAATTTACTTAAAATAGGTACTTAATTGTCCCCTATGACTTTAAGTCATACCTATTTAAAACTAGAAGAAGGGACATTGGAAATTATTTATGCGTTAACTCCCATCCTTTCTTCTCTCCCTCCACCTCAATTCTTTACAAAGAAGAAAACTGAAGACCAATGGGGATCAGTGATTTCACTAAGGTTATATACAAATCTAGTTTGGGGCAAATAATCTTCCAAATCAATAAACATGGTTAATGGCTTAATATGTGCAAGATATGTTGTAATTTTTTAATCTGATCTGCAGTGCTGATCTGCAATATCCCCTTGACTTCCAGGCCAAAGACTATCAATAATGTAAAAATCCTGGTGTTTTGTTGTTCCCAATTCCCATGTTCTTTGCTGTTAAGCTACATTAATCTCAATAACTGTGTTGTTGAACTCTTCATTTCTTTGGTACCAAATTGGATGATGCTTAGCACCTTACTGGTTGATGAACAAACAACCCAAAAGTCATCTAATCTGTCATTAAAGAAGGAATGACTTGATATTTAGTGTGCCTCGTATCTAACACTCCAAACACTTTTAGGAGCTAAAGGTATAGTGTATTAAAATCAGAATTTAAATCTGGGACTCTTGGAGGCAGCTTAGATTCTTTACAGCCAGTTGTGGCTTTGGGGCTGAAGAAAGAAGAATCAGAGTTCCTTTGTATGTCACTTCTCTAACATGAGCTTTGGGGAATTGTGATCCCAGAAAACAAAAGACTCCAGTCATATGTCTGATGACTTATTACTGAGGCCATTTTTTTTTTACTGTATGTGAAGCCTTGTGTTTTTAGTATATGCATTCATTGTACCTGACAATAGGGAAATAACCTGGGAATTCAAGATGCATCTGCTTAGCAGGAAATAAACCAACACACATGCACTCATTCAGCAGAATACCCACCATATGCCCACCATAAAATAATATGCTGGGAGCCTGGCTTATGACACTGTAAGGAGTCAGAGAGAGAAAGATGGCAGAGAGAGAACAACTGCCTATGTGGGGCACCAGCATTTGGGAGCTTAATAGCTGCTGCCCCCAAATGAGTTTTTAAGCCTGGATTGCTGTTATCATTAGTCTTTTTCAGTCATGTCTAATTCTTCATGATCCTCTTTGGTTTCTTTTTGGCAAAAATACTGGAGTGGTTTGCTATTTCCATCTCCAGCTCATTTTATAGATGAGGAAACTAAGGTAAACAGGATTAAGTGGCTTGCCCAGGATCATACAGCTGGCTAAGGCCAAATTTGATCTCAGGACTTCCTAAATCCAGATTCTGCTCTCTCTATCCATGTGCCACTGTGGTAGCAATAGCAGGAGTATCAGCTTCTCTCAGTTTGCTGATGTTAATATGCCAATAGTGTAATATTGAATATAAATTCATCTCTTTTTCTTGCCATAGATACATTTTTACTAAGTAAAAAGAGCAACTCACAAACAATGTAAATTGTTGTATCTAAGCTATGTTTTATTCTAAAGTAGATCAAAAATATATATACCATTCATTTACTTCTATGATATATATGTATGTATGTATTCAGGAAATGTATTTTTTAAGCTCATGACTGTTCATTATTATATTAATATATTTCAACATTCCTATAAGTTAGGTAGAGCAGATGTTAGCTCAAATTTCAAGTTATATAAGTTATATAATAGGTATATTCCAGAAATGAGAAGTGGCTAATAAAAATTCAAGAAGGTGGGAAACAGCAGAATGATAGACTTTTTTTTTTCATCACATTTTCAGATAACACAAAGCTGGGAATACACTGAATGCTAGGATATAGAAGAATTTAATTTTTCAGTCGTTCAGTCATGTCTGATGGTTCATGATCATGTGGACCATAACGTGCCAGGCCCTTATGTCCTCCACTATCTCTTGAAATCTGTCTAAGCTCATGATTGTTCCTTCCATGATGCTATCTCTCCATCTTATCGTCTGCCATCCCCATCTTTTGCTTTCAGTCTTTCCCAGCATCAGTCTTTTCCTATGAGTCCAGCCACTTCATTATGTGGCTCAAGCACTTCAGCTTCAGTGTTTGTCCTTCCAATGAATAGTCAGAATTAATTTCTTTAAGTTTGATTGATTTGATTTCCTTGTTGTCCAAATTCTCAAAAGTCTTCTCAAACATCACAATTTGAAAGTGTAGCTTCTGTAGCCCTCACTTTCCTAATAGTCCAGTTCTCACATCTATATATTACTACTGGCTTTGACTATATGTGAACCTTTGCTGGCAAGGAGCTGGCTCTGCTTTTTAATATGCCGTCCAGATTTGCCATAGCTTTTATTCCAAGGAACAAGCATCTTTTAATTTAGTGGCTGCAGTCACCTTCTGGAATGATCTTTGAATCTAAGAATATAAAATTTACTAGTTTCCATTTCTTCTTTGTGTGTTTTCCAGGAAGTAATGGGACCAGATGCCATAATATTCATTTTTTAAATATTAAGCTTCAAGTCAACTTTTACACCCTTCTCTTTCACTCTCATCAAGAGACTTCTTAATTGTTCTTCACTTTCTGCCATCAGAGTGTTATCTGCATGTGTGAGATTATTGATATTTCTTCTTCAACCTTAATTTTGATTTCTCCAATTTGGCATTTTCCATGATGTAATCTGCATATAAATTAAATAAACAAAGTGATAATATATAGCTTTGTTGTATTCCTTTCCCAATCCTGAACCAATCAGTTATTCCTTGTGTGGTTTGGTGCTGGAAGGCTATGTATCTAATGACTTGCTACTTTAAGTTAGACAGTAATTTCTACTCTCCCAAATTGACATTTTCCATTTTGAAATTACTGTCACTTTTCTGTCAAAGACTCCCTGTTTATACTGGTACAACTTAGTGAGATGAGTAGGAATATAAGGTTATATATTTTGAGAAAACATTTGACTTAATAAAGCCAAATACTGCCTTGTAGGCTTTCCCCCAAATAAGATATGTTCCATGAGTGCATTAAAATCATACAGAACTCTGTGGTGGATACACCTAAGGCAGTAAGTTTGTTCAATGAATCATTGAGTTTTGACATCAAACAAGTAGTTAAAGTAAGAGATATATGTTAATCTAAGAAATTCCCCAATGTTATAGAAAGCTACCATACATGAAGTCTAAACAAAAATGGAATTATTGCTTTGCGGCAAGAGTCTAAATGTTCATACTTAACAAATGGCATTGTACCAATTTCACTAAAACCCACCAAAAAGCCCCCTTAATGAAATCTATAACAATGAGAAGATTAATCAAACAAAATAAATGATTGAGAGCCAAGCCTAGAGACTAGAGGTCCAAGGTTTAAATATGGTCTCAGACATGTTCTAGCTGTGTGGGCAAGTCATTTAACCCCAATTGCCTAGCCTTCACTGCTTTTCTGCCAGATACTTAGTATTGATTCTAAGATAGAAAATAAGGGTTTTAAAAGCGGGGGAGGGGAAGCAGGAATGAGTCATGGCTCCTTTAATCAGTAATTAAATATATATTTCAAAGATAAATAGAGTTATTAGCATATTTGGGACAACCAGATAGTACAGAAACTAGGTTGCTCTTTCTATAAAGGTATGCCCCTCAATGATACATGTCACAGTTACATTGACCATTCTTCAATTTCCATTTAATTGGTATGAGGACTCCCCCCCCTTCTACAAATATAGATCCAAATGCTTTCTTTTTTTTTATCCTTAACTTCTGACTTTTTAATTTTGATTTTTTTCTGGCATATGTGTATATATATTATACAAAACATATTTTCATATGGTTCATTTTTGTAGGTGAATAATCTTATAAAACCAAAGCCGACCAACATATACTCAAATAAACAAGTGAAAAATCATATGCTTCAATCTGCATTTGGACTCCAACAGTTCTTTCTCTGGAGGCGGATAGCATTCTTTGTATTGATGAGAGCTGATCATTCCACAATAGTACTGTTACTGTGTGCAATGTTCTCTGAATCCTATTCATTTCACTCTGTATCAGCTCAGGTCTTTTCAGTTCTTTCTGAAATCATCCTGTCTATCATTCCTTACAACACTTAACTTCTATCTTATCATTAGTTCTTTAAACAAAGAGTAGCAAAGGCTATGGGGTCAAGTGATTTGCCCAGGGTTACACAACTAGGAAGTGTCTGAGTCCAGATTTAAATCTAGGACCTCCCATCTACAGGCCTGGCTCTCAATCCACTAAGCTACCCAGCTGCCCCCAATATTATTTATTCTACAGGTCTTCACTATGTATCCATTTTTGCTGTTGCCTCAATGAATAGTCTAATGTCCATTATGTAAGGGTTAAAATTAATGGTTGGACAATAATTATATGAAATTATGTGGTCACCAATATTTATTATATCTCTAGTCAGAAATTTATTTACAAATATTACAAAAAGGAGAGGAAACAAGAAAGTAGAGAAATGTGAAGAGGTTAGAGAGGTTATCTATCCTATCAACCTAAATGTTTACTCTGGGTCTGCTTAATCCAGGCAGAGATTAATTAGCTCTCAGCCAGGAAGGCTGATGGTAAGTAACCACACAGACTTCTCCAAGATGGAAGCTAGTCTCTCCAGAAACTAGGAAAGGAGTCAACCTTTCACTCACCCCTCAAAGTAGTCCATGAGTCAGAGTCCAAGTTGAAGCTGAGCTCCAAGCCCCAGATCCAAGCCTCCAGCAAAGCTCCTTCAAAGGCTATCTCCAGAAGACACTCTCTTCAGACTATCTTCCCAAAGACAATCTGCTCTAAGGGAGTTCAGGGTTTCCTTTTATGGTGTTGAAGGTATCAACACTTATCAAAGGCCTCTGAAGGTGTCAACTGTAAAGGGTAAAAATTATGGTTGGACTGAATATTCAAGAGGGTGGTCACCAGGAATTAATATATATATATATATCAATTCCAAATGATTTTTTAGGAACTTATTTATAAAATATAGGGAAAGAGTGAAAGTAGAAAAATGAGAAGAGGACAGAGTAAGAGATCTAGCTTAATGAGCTCAAGCCCTGGCTTTACTCTGGCATGGCTCCAGAGGCCTGAGCCAGAGAGCCTAAAGGTCAGTTAATAAGGGTTTTAGCCACAAGGCCTCCTCCCGGTCAAGGGACCCTTCTGGAGGCTAGTACCTCCAGGGAAGCTAAGGAAGGGAGTCAGCTTTTTTCACTCACCCAAGGGATAGTTCTAAAGAGAAATATAAAGCAGTCCTTGGTCCTCAGCCAGAGCTCCTCCAGGTCCAGTTCAAGGCAAAAGAGAGAGTCCCCAGAAGTTCTTGCAATATATAAAGACCATTCCTTTCCTCACTTCCTTTGCCTTCCTCCCATTTACAACAATTATTTACAAAATTACAACAAAAGCTTTGCTTAGGACTGCAGCCATTTCTGATTCATTACCCACTCTTGAACATGTGGGTCACAGACCTCTCCCACTTGAGGATTAAGTGGGGTGTTTACACTTTTGGTGATTAAATCTAAAAATGGGAAGGGTGGGATTAATCCCATCTTTACACAACTCTGATCATAGGATTCACAAGTTTGGAATCCATGCCTCTCATTATCTGAAGGTGTAAACTCTTATCAAAGGATTCACAAGTTTCTGACTGAGTTAAAAGGGTGGAGCTCTCCAAGTGACTGTGAACTCCCTTACTTAGTGTTAAGTAGGGGTGTTTTTAAGTTTTTGATTGATTAACTCAATATAGACAAAGAATAAAGAATTCCCTTTCACAATTAGAAAAGTTTAATTGCAACTGTGAAAGACTTAGCTACTTTCAACAGTACAGTGATCTGGGACAACTCTGGGGGCTGAGCCAAGATGATGGCTTAGCAGCACAAAAAGTTGGAACTACTCTGAGAATCCTCTCAAATTAACCTTAAAATAATACCTCAAAACGAATACTGCATTTCTAAAACCAACAAGGGGACAGAATGCAGTAACTCTCCTGTGGAAAACAAATTGAAAGGCAGGCATAGAGGGTCTACTTTATGGGGTAAGAGGGGAACAGAAAGTAAAATTGCGCACAAAGTAGTACAAGCCACCCACTCCCCTCACCTACAGCGCCAGAATCCAAACCTGGGCACAAGCCAACTTTGAAACCCTGAAACCTTGCCTAAGCCAATGGCAGAGCACTCCACACTCACTCCCTTGAAGTTCCCAAGCTGGCAGTGAAGCTCCAAACACCAGGCCAAAGTAAATCACAGTACTCTGAGTCCTATAAGCAATCAGCAATTCCTAGAGGAGACTGAATCAACAGCTTCTAGAGCTCCTAGCTCATAAGCCATTCTACTACTTTGGAAGAACTGAAATTTTCAGAAAACCAGAACTAGAGCTCAGGGTATGTGAGAGTCATATTGCAGAGGTGTTCAAGCTGCAGAGTAGGGTGCAGGCTACATCATGGAATTCCAGAGGGCCCCCCAGAACTCTAAGAGGGGGGGCAGCTAAAGGCAGTTGGAGCCCTGGGATTGGAAGGCAGGTGACTCTGCTTGCTGGTCTTTAGTCCTGGGTTGGTCTTGGGGCTTGGGGCTTGAATCTGAGCAGAGCCATTTAGTTCCTAACTGCCAAGCTGCTTGACTTTGGTTAGACATTCAAGCAACATCACAGTCTACCTTAGTTTAGTTATCTTGATATAGAAGAAGAATATTTATAGGGTTAGAGAGCAGATCAGCCATTCAGGATACCTATCCCCCTTTGGGGGGAGGGGCTGCTTTGGCATAATTGTTTGAGGGTTTCCCTGACTTTATCAATCCTTAACCATCTCCCATCTTTTCCATTCCCACTTATCATTAAACCGTATATCAATTGGGAGCAGTGCCTAGAAATATATTTTGGGGATATACTCACAACCTCCTCAAGCTGAGTTCTTCCTACTTTGTAGCCTTGGAGTAAATCCTAACTTCTGTGCCTGTGAACTTCAAAGACATCAAGCTTCTCCAATACAATCCTGTGGGGAAATAATTTAGAGAAAGTTATCATCTTTAGGAGTTTAGTCTTTCCTAACCTACTGTCTGGGCCCAGAAGATATCTAGTCAGATTGTCCACCATATTCATACTGTAACTAACTTTCCAACTGCTTAGTGGGAGGGGAGAAGTGAAGGAGCACTTTGACAAGATCCTGGCTCTCCCTTCCAGTCAAGCCTGCTTGTGGGTGTGTCCCTCCATTGACCAAAGGATTAGGGAGATTTGATTGCTACAGACCCCTGGCATCTTACAACTTCCCAGATACAACAGGTAGCAGCAAGGAAAAACTGAAGTTTAAAGGAGTGCCCCTTCTATCCTGAGAACAGAGCCCATCCAAAAAAAAAGTTTTAAAAAGGCCCTGAAAAATGAGCAAACTGCAAAAAAAACACCAAGCCATAGAAAATTTATGGAGACAAAGAAGAGCAAGGCACAGACTCAGTAAAAGCCAGTGAGATCAATGCAGCCACATGAAAAACTTCAAAGAAAAATGGGGATTGCTCTCAGGCTCTGGAAGAGCTAATAAAGGATTAAAAATCAAATAAAAGGGTGGAAAAAAATTGGAATAAAGAAATAAAAGTAATGCAAAAGGAAAATAGCTTAAGCAGAATTAGTTAATCAGAAAAAGAGCCCCCCCCCCAAAAAAAATCCAATGAAGAAAAGAGTTCCACAAAAAGTAGAATTGACCAAAAGGAAAAGGAGGTTGAAAAGGTTATGGAAGAAAATCATTCTTTAGAAATTAGAATTGGGATATCTTCTAGGAGGCAGAACCAAGATGGCAGAGTAGAAGCAGGGAAAGCTTGAAACCACCATAAGAATCCTTTCCAGCCAATCTTTAAAAAAAAGACCACAGCTTCCGGGTTAAGATGGCGGCAGAGTAAGAAGCAGCTCTTAACCTCTCCTGACCGAAACATACAAAACTCCTCAAGGGGACATAAAAACAAGTCCAGACGAACGGAGGAACCCCACAACAGGGCACAGCGTGGAAGGTACGTGGAATCGAGACATTTCCAGGCTAAAAAGGGCTCTCACTCAATCGCGGGCTGAGCAACCGCCCCACCCCCACCCCCTCCACACTCACCTATAGCTCCGAACCCAGCTAAAAAGAAATAGAGCAAGTTTGGGGCACCCATCGAGTCATCGGCAGCTCCGGGACCTGTTCCTGAGAGGAGCAAGACTTAGGACCCCATTAAG
>NC_058130.1:505812022-505830815 GCF_016433145.1 Gracilinanus agilis
GGGGGGGGGGTTGAAGGGGAAAGGTGGAGCATGAATCATGTACCCATGTTAAAAATGAATATTAATAAATGTTAAAAAAAAAAAGACCACAAATGAATACTGGAGTGAAAGAACCAACAAGGAGATGGAATGAAGCAACTTTCAAGCAGAGAAAAATTTGAAAGGTAGGCAGATAGTTTCTGGGTCATTGGGGTGAGAGGGGAGCACACCCAGAAGAAGGCTATTACAAGGAGTAAGGAGCAATCCAACAGCAAGTCCCCCCCTACCCCACATCTACTTTTCCAGGTTCTGAACCTGGACCCAAATCAATATCCAGGCCCCGAGTCCCTGCCTGAACCAACAGTGGTACAACCCAATGCACACCCCATAAATTCCAAGTACCTGCAATAAGGCCCAGAATTCCAGCCCAAGATGGTCCATGCTATGCCCCTGATCTGTGCAACTCCAGAACAAGGTGAGGAGCCCCAGCCCAAGCTTATGGGGAGGACTTTAATCCCAGTTTGAGGCAGTTTGTATATTACTCTGTAAACTCAGAGCTAGGTCCCCAGATCTCCAGTGAAGATGGTCTCCAAGGTGTTGGATTATAGGAGCCCAGACCGAGGTAGCCCTTACCATAAGGACAAAGTGGAGCCCTAGGGCAAGGTAGGCCACAGTGTGCCTGGTCTATTTAAGTCCAGAGTGAGGATAAAAGCCCCTGCCCAAGCCTGAGGCTAGATTTTGAACCATCAGCAGTCTCAGGGGGTGATCGAATAAGCAGTTGGAGGTGACTCTCAGAGCTCCCACCCACAAGCCTTCATAACACCTTGAAGAACTGAAACTTCCAGAAACCCAGAAATAAGACTAAGGTAGCATCAAGAAAGAACTGAAGTTTAAGAGAGTGCCCTATCCTGCCTGAGAAGAGAGACTACTTTTAAAATAAAAGTGGAAGTCAAGAAAAAGACTGGGAAAAAAAGAGCAAATGTTAAAAAAAAAAAAAAAGCATCACCTAACTATAGATAAGTTTTATGGCAACAAAGATTAAGCCATAGATACAGAAGGAAAAGTGAAAGTGAAGCAATCACATGCAAAGCTCCAAAGAAAAATATGAATTGGACTCAGATCCTGGAAAAGCTCAAAAAAGTTTATAAAAATTAAGATGCAGAAGAAAATGGGGAAGAAAAATAAAAATAATGTGAGAAGAAATGGGCCAAATTGAAAAAGGAGGCTAAGAATCTCACAGAAGAAAATCATTCCCTTAAAGTTAGAATTGGGCAATTAAAACCTAATGACTACATGAGAAATCAAAAAACAATAAAACAAAATCAAAAGAGCAAAAAAAGAGGAAATGTGGAATACCTTATTAAAAAACAACTAACCTAGAAAATAGGGACAGGAGAGACAATTTAAGAATTATTGGACAAGGGGGCAGCTGGATAGCTCAGTGGATTGAGAACCAGGCCTAGAGAAGGGAGGTCCTAGGTTCAAATCTGGCCTCAGACACTTCCTAGCTGTGTTACCCTGGGCAAGTCACTAAACTCCATTGTCTAGTCCTTACCACTCTTCTGCCTTGGAACGAATACATAGTATTGATTATAAGGTAGAAGGTAAAGGTTAAAAAAAATTATTGGACTACATGAAAGCCTTAATAATAATAATAATAATAATAAAGCCTGGACATTATAATACAAGAAATTATCAAAGAAAACTTACTCCTGAACAAAAAGGTAAAATAGAAATTGAATCCACAGATCACTTCTTGCAATAAATCTGCAAATGACAACTGCCAGGAATATTATAGCCAAATTCAAGAGCTTCCAGGCCAAGTAGAAAATACTGCAAGTAGCTAGAAAGAAACAATTCAGATATCATGGAGCCATAGTCAGAATTACACAGGATTTAGCACCTTCTTCATTAAAGGATCAGAAGCTTTAGAATATGATATCCCAGAAGACAAAGAAATTAGTTTTACAATCAAGAATCCCAACCATCAAAACTGACTATACTCTTTCAGGGGGCAAAAATGGACCATTTAATAAAAGATTTTTGGAGGCAGAAGGTAGATATGAGGAAGATGGCGGCTTAAAAACAGTAGGGCTCCAGACCTCTTTAACTCTTCAAGACTGATCAAGGACAAAGTTCTCCAAGGGGACAGAAAACCAAATCTGACAACAGAACAGAGCTGGGGGATCCTGCTGCCAAGCCCAACTTAAAAGGTATGCCAAAAAAAAAAACTGCATTTGTGAACTGTTGGATTCAAGGGGAAAGGAAAAAGTAAGATCCCAGGTCCCCTCCCCCACCTAATGTACTGAGTCTCCAGCAGATCCTGGAATCTCTGGGCAGTCAAGGGAGCTAGTCCAAAGGAAGTGCCTCGCTGGCACAGCTGTGCTAGATTCAAGGCTTTGATCACAGATAGCAGGGAGGCAGCTGGAGGAGAAACTCAGAGAGGGTGGTCAAACACTCCATCTTGCTCTGCTCCCATTTTTCCCGAGGTTTTGGCCTCGGTGCACTTTGATCTCTGCAGATCAACTCCACCCTAAACTAAATGGTATGCATCCAAATTTCTATAGGAGAAACTGGCAGAGCTCAAGGAGGAAATAGATAGTAAAACTATACTAGTGGGACACCTGAATCTTCCCCTATCAGATCTAGATAAATAAAACCAAAAAATAAATAATAAAGAGGTAAGAGAAGTGAACGAAATCTTAGAAAAATTAGAGTTAATAGATATGTGGAGAAAAACAAATAGGGACAAACAGGAATATACCTTCTTTTCAGTAGCATGTAGTACATTCACAAAGATTGGCCATGTACTAGGACATAAAAACATAGCAAACAAATGCAAAAATGCAGAAATAATAAATACAACCTTTTCAGATCATAATGCAATAAAAATAGTTATTAGCAAGGGTACATGGAGAGGCAAACCAAAAATTAGTTGAAAATTAAATAATATGATTCTCCAAAATCAGATAGTTATAGAAATAATTAATAATTTCATTGAAGAGAATGACAATGATGAAACTTCTTACCAAAATCTATGGGATGCAGCCAAAGCAGTACTCAGAGAGAAATTTATATCCTTGAGTGCATATATTAACAAACTAGGGAGAGCAGAAAGTCAATGAATTGGGCATGCAAATTAAAAAACTAGGAAGTGAACAAATTAAAAATCCCCAAATGAAAACTAAATTAGAAATCCTAAAAGTTAAAGGAGAAATTAATAAAATCGAAAGTAAAAGAAATATTGGATTACTAAATAAGACTAGAAGCTAGTACTTTGAAGAAACAAATAAAATTGACAAAGAACTGGTCAATCTAATAAAAAAAAGAAAAGAAGAATACCAAATTAACAGTATCAAAGATGAAAAATGGAGACCTTACCTCTAATGAAGAGGAAATTAAGGCAATCATCAAAAACTATTTTGTCCAATTACATGACAATAAATACAGCAATCTAGGAGATATGAGTGAATATCAACAAAAATATAAATTGCCTAGATTAACAAGAAGAAATAGAATATTTAAATAATCCCATATCAGAAAAAGAAATTGCACAAGCCATCAAAGAACTTCCTAAGAAAAAATTGCCAGGGCTTGATGGATTCACAAGTGAATTCTATTCAAACATTCAAAGAACAACTAATTCTAATACTATACAAATTATTTGATATAATAAGCAAAGAAGGAGTTCTACCAAATTCCTTTTATGACACTAACATAGTACTGATTCTAACGTCAGGCAGACCAAAAAAAGAAAAAGAAAACTACAAACCAATCTCCTTAATGAACATAGATACAAAAATCTTAAATAGACTACTAAGAAAAAGACTCCAGCAAGTGATCAAGAGGATTATCCACCATGATCAGGTGGGATTTATACCAGGAATGCAAGGATGGTTCAATATTAGGGAAACCATCCACATAATTGACCATATCAACAAGCTAACAAACAAAAATCATATGATTATCTCAATAGATGCTGAAAAGCCTTTGACAAACTACAGCACCCGTTCCTATTGAAAACACTGGAAAATATAAAAATAGAAGGACCTTTCCTAAAAATAATAAACAGTATATAACCATCAGCAAGCATCATATGCAATGGGGATAAATTAGAAGCCTTCCCAATAAGAGAGGAGTGAAACAAGGATGCCCATTATCACCTCTATTATTTAACATCGTACTAGAAACACTAGCAGTAGCAATTAGAGAAGAAAAAGAAATTGAAGGTATTCAAATGGGCATCAAGGAGACCAAGCTATCACTCTTTGCAGATGATATGATGGTCTACTTAAAGAATCCCAGAGAATCTACTAAAAAGCTAGTGAAAATAATCAACAACTTTAGCAAAGTTGCAGGATACAAAATAAACCCACATAAATCAGCAGCCTTTCTATATATTTCTAACATATCCCAGCAGCAAGAGTTAGAAAGAAAAATGTCATTTAAAATCACCTTAGGCAAAATAAAATACTTAGGAATATATCTGCCAAGATATACACAGGAATTCTATGAACACAACTATGAAACACTTTCCACACAATTAAAACTAGATCCAAACAATTGGAAAAATATTAATTGCTCATGGGTAGTGTAATGTAGAAAATAATACTGCCATATTTCTTGGAGCAACCTGTCAGTTGCCCTGGTTGGAATGTTGACCATGGCATGAGTCATAGGACAAGTACCAATTGGCAGTTGGACTAAGAGTATATAAAGGCCTGGAGACCCAGGGCTGGGGTTCTTTTCCTACTTCACTCCTCACCTTCCCTTCTACCCCTTGGGTTTGGGAACACTGTGGATTGAGGGAAGTGGAACATCGGATATTTTAGATTCCTAGGCCAGGCAGGGTTAAAGATCATGGCTGACCAATTAGGAACATCAGTCTGATATACCAATTATTCCTTATCAAGAGATTACTTTATATTTACCATCAAAGAGACCATTTATTTCTGTCCCAGGGCTAGTCCCTTGGGTCAATTGAAGATCATATCAAGGAGTTTATCAACATTCTGAATTTAGATCTAGAAGGCAGTAATAAACTAGTTTCATAGTTTCCCTAACCCACTCTCCAATCCCTTTCCCAAACCAATTTATTCAATAAATCCTTAATTTAATTTAAGAACTAATGTGTCATAGCTTCATCTTAGATCTAAATAGTGACTGCTATTCAAGATTCTAAGAGAGAGACAGAGTAACTCCATTACTGTTTAGACAGGAAGCACCATACTTCCCTTCCTGTCTAATCTCTTTACCAACCAATAGAGTTACTTCCTCAGCCAGGTCAGAGGCTGAAGGAAAATCATCTTAAAGGGGTTTAGTCCTCACCAAGGGAAATTACACCAATCCCTTGGCTGACTTAGGCACTGGGTATTTGACATTCCTACATTCAAAACCTCCAGTCTATGGCTTATGACTAGCCCATATTAATTTCCTGACTGCTTTACAGTTTTACCAACCACCATTACAGATTTAGTCATAAACCCTCATTATAGTAGAACAAGCTAACATAATAAAAATAGCCATCCTATCCAAATTAATCTATTTATTTAGTGCCATACCTATCAAACTACCAAAAGACATTTTTTACTGAATTAGAAAAAACTATAACAAAGTTCACTTGGAAGAACAAAAGATCAAGAATATCAAGAAAAATAATGAAAAAAAAAATGACAAGGAAGGTGGCCTAACAGTACCATATCTTAATCTGTACTATAAAGCAGTGGTTATCAAAACAATATGGTATTGGCTAAGAGACAGAAGGGAGCATCAGTGGGATAGACTTGGGGTCAGTGACATTAGCAAGGCAGTCTATGATAAACTCAAAGAGCCCAGCTTTGGGGACAAAAATCCACTATTTGACAAAAACTACTGGGAAAATTGGAAAACAATATGCGAGATATTAGGCGCAGATCAACATCTCACACCCTACACCAAGATAAACTCAGAATGGGTGAATGACTTGAATATAAAGAAGGAAACTATAAGCAAATTAGGTGAACACAGAATAGTATATTTGTCAGATCTTTGGGAAAGGAAAGATTTTAAGGCCAAGCAGGAGTTAGAAAAAATTACAAAATGTACAATAAATAATTTTGATTACATTAAATTAAAAAGGTTTCGTACAAACAAAACCAATGCAACCAAAATTAGAAGGGAAGCAAAAAATTGGGAAAAAATCTTTATAACAAAAAACTCTGATGGGGTCTAATTACTCAAATATACAAGAAGTTAAATCAATTGTATAAAAAAATCAAGCCATTCCCCAATTGATAAATGGGCAAGGGACATGAATAGGTAATTTTCAGATAAAGAAATCAAAACTATCAATAAGCACATGAAAAGGTGCTCTAAATCTCTAATAACCTCACATCTAGCAGATTGGCTAAAATGACAGCAAAGGAAAATAATAAATGTTGGAGGGGATGTGGCAAAATTGGGACATTAATACATTGCTGTTGGAGTTGTGAATTGATCCAACCATTCTGGATGGCAATTTGGAACTATGCCCAAAGAGCACTAAAAGACTGCCTGACCTTTGATTCAGCCATACCACTGCTGGGCTTATACCTCAAAGAGATCATAAGGAAAAAGACTTGTACAAAAATATTTATAGCTGTGCTTTTTGTTGTGGCAAAAAAAACTAGAAAATGAGGGTTATACCCTTCAACTGGGGAATGGCTGAACAAATTGTGTTTTCTGTTGGTGAGGGAATACTGTTGTGCTCAAAGGAATAATGAAATGGAGGAATTCCATGTGAACTGGAATGACCTCCAGAAATTGATGCAAAGTGAAAGGAGCAGAACCAGGAGAACATTATACACAGAGATGGATTAAATGGGATGTAATAGACTTCTCTACTAACAACAATGCAATGATCCAGGACAACTATGAGGGACTTATTAGAAAAATGCTATCCACATTCAGAGAAAGAACTGTGGGAGTAGAAACACAGAAGAAAAACAACTGCCTATTCACATAGGAGGATGGAGATATAATTAGGGAGATTGACTCAAAATGAGCACCCTAGTGCAAATATCAATAATGTGGAAATAGGTCTTGATCAATGACACATGTAAAACCCAGTGGAATTGTGTGTTGGCTATGGGAGGGGGTGAGAGGAGGGGAGGGATAGAACATGAATCCTGTAACCATGGAAAAATATTCTAAATTAATTAATTAAATTAAAACTTTAAAATTAAAAAAGATTTCCAAGCATTCCTAATGTAAAGACCAAACCTAAACAGAAAATTCAATGTCTAAACACAAGATTCAAGAAATACATAACAGTGGAGTGAGAGTCAAGCCTAGAGACAGGAGGTCCTAGGTTCAAACCCGGCCTCAGCCACTTCCAGCTGTGTGACCCTGGGCAAGTCACTTGACCCCCATTGCCCACCCTTACCACTCTTCCACCTATGAGAAAATACACCGAAGTACAAGGGTTTAAAAAAAAAAGAAATACATAAAAAGAGAAATAAAAGAAAATTTAAGGGAATCAATAAGGTGAAATTGTTTATATTCCTACATGGAAAGATGATATTTGTAACTCTTAAAATTTTTATCATTATAGTACTTAAAAGAAGTATACATAGAGGGCAGAGGGGTAAACTGTTTAGAATGATATAAAAAAAACCCCCGGGGGTGAAAAAGAGGATTGCACTCAGAGAAAGGCAAAAGAAAGGTAAAATAGAGTAAATTTTATCATCTAAAGAGATGCGGTTGGAGAGGGGAGTACTAGTTGGGGAGAGGAGGGTGAAGATGGCAACTGGAAATGCTTAAATCTTAATCTCATCAGAACTGACTCAGTGAGGGAGAAATAGCTAGACTCATTGGGGTATAAATGCTATCTTATCCTATAAGTAGGATAGAAGTAGGAAAATAAGAAAGGTGATGGTGAGGAGGGGAGTCAAATAAAGGAAGTTGTGCTGGAGGGTGATTAAAAAAACTTATAGAGAAGTAGGAGGGGAATAAGAAGGTTGGCAGTGGGAAGGGGAGTAATATAAGGGAAGGGGAATGAGGGTGTGAGTAAAAGCAAAACATTTTGGGGGAGGGAAGAGTGAAAGGAGAAAGGGCAAGATTAAAAAAGGAAAAACAAGATGGAGGGGAATACACAGTTGGTAATCATAACTGTTAATGTTAATGGGATGAACTCACGCATAAAATAGAAGCAGATAGAGTGGATTAAAAAACAGAATCCTACCATATATTGTTTACAAGAAACACATTTGAGGCAGAGACACACAGAATAAAGGTAAAGGATGGAGCAGAATCTACTGGGCTTCAACTGAGATTTTTAAAAAAAGCAGCAGTAGCAATATGGTTTCAGATAAAGCTAAAGCAAAAATAGATTTGATTAAAAGAAATAAAGGCTATCACTCAAATCCTATTTCCATATTGTTCATTTTTGTAATAGACTAATCTTTTAAAACCAAAACCCCTTGGGGGCAGCTGGATAGCTCAGTGGATTGAGAGCCAGGCTCAGAGACTGGAGGTCCTGGGTTCAAATCTGACCTCAGACACGTCCTAGCTGTGTGACCCTGGGCAAGTCACTTGACCCCCATTGCCTAGCCCTTACCACTCTTCTGCCTTGGACCCAATACACAGTATTGGCTCCAAGACAGAAGGTAAGGGTTTATTAAAAAAAAAAAAACCCAGATCATACACCCCATACAAATAGGATCACAAAGAATCAGTCATGACAGAAACAAATGAACAACAACTACATTTATTAAATGCCTATTAAATGGCTATATCTTGGGGTGGGGGGGAGAGATAAAGAAGATAATTCTGAAGGGTTTATAAAATAGGATACCATGCTCCTCCAGAGAAAAAACTATTGGAGTCAGATGCAAATCAAAACATACTTTCTTTCACATTAGTTTATTTATGGTTTTATGTTTGGGTTTGGGTTTTGGGTTTTATATGAGTATTCTTTTACAGAAGGGACCAAATATAGAAGTATGTTTTGCATGTTAATGCATGTATAATCCAGATCAAATTGCTTACTATCTCTGAGAGGGGGAAGAGAAGGGAGAGAGGGAGATAATTTGGATCTTATAATTTCAGAAAACATATATGAAAAATTGCTATTACATGTAATTAGAAAATAAAACCTTTTTGAATTTTAAAAAGTTTAATTGTTATTACATCATGAAATAGAATGTTGAGTACTGACCTTGCATAAAAGATACTATAATACAGTATTTTTGAAGTTTAATCTATTCCTATACATATATATCACATTGACTTTGATATATAATGTGTAGATATAATATATACATAAATAATATGCATGCATTATGTGTATATTTTTATATGTTATGTTCTATATAATTGGTATATATTATTTGGATATATACTTTGATATAACTTTCCTGGCAGAAAAACTAGAGTAGGGGCAGCTGGGTAGCTCAGTGGATTGAGAGCCAGGTCTAGAGACAGGAGGTCCTAGGTTCAAATCTGGCCTCAGACACTTCCTAGCTGTGTGACCCTGGACAAGTCACTTAATCCCCATTGCCTGGCCCTTACCACTCTTCTGCCTTGGAGACAATACACAGTATTGACTCCAAGATGGAAGGTAAGGGTTTAAAAAACAAAACAAAACTAGAGTAACATTTCAAATAACCAACTTCTTTCAAAAGACCCTTATTTTCAAAAATGTTACCTCTTGAACAAAACCTAATGTTCTCTTGGCTTGCATAAAATTTCAAGGCTATTTTATAACATTATAATGATTAGATGGGTTGAATTCTTTCTTGTAGCCTTCAGACATGCCCAGTTCTCTCTGACCCTATATAAAAACCCTTAACTTGATCTTGATATCCTTTCAGGCTATCATCTAATATCTCATGTCTTTCATAGCTAAACTCCCACAAAGAGTATTTTATACTCATTTTCTCTATTGCTTTACCTTCCATTTACTTACCCTTACACCTTTTGCCTTAAAACCAAAACTTTGCTTTGTTTTTGAGGAAGAAGTATCTTTTTTACTTCAGTTTTCCTTTACATAGATGATATTTTTGAAGAATCATTTCCCTCTTGATCTATTAAAAGCATTGAAGGTGAGGGAAAGAATGAGACAGGAAAGGGAATTTGAAATAGTGATTAAATCTAAACCAGGAAATAGAAAGAAGCCATAAGATATAATAACACTCTTTTTAAAATATTACTGTCATGTTCTTAAAATGTTATTCTTTTTTTTTAAACCCTTACTTTCTGTCTTACAATCAACTGTGCATTGGTTCCAAGGCAGAAGAGTAGTAAAGGTTAGGCAATGGGAGTTAAGTAACTCGCCCAGGGTCACATAGCTAGAAAGTGCCCAAGGCCAGATTTTAACCCAGAACCTCTCACCTCTAGGCCTGTCCCACTTACTTTTCAACCTTTTACAATCTGGCTTCTGTCACATGTATGACTTGACTGACTTATTCTTTCCAATATTTCCATTGATCTTTTAACTGCTAAATCAAATTACCCTTTCTCAGAACTGATCCCCTTTGATCTTTCTGCAGTTTTTGACACTAGTAATCAAACACTTTTCCCAGATACTTTTCCTCCCCTTGACCTCTGTTGCTCTACTTTGTTTTGGTTCTCCTCGGATCTCTCTGACTATTTCTTCTATATCTTCTTTGCTGGATCATTTAAAGCCCCTCCCTTTTAGGTCTTATTGATTCTGTATCCACAACTACACCAACTCTCCTTTCTCCATGTACAGAACTACTGTCTTAGTTCAGATCTTAATCATCTCTTATCCTATTTCAGTAGCTTACTAACTGATTCCCTGTTTCCAGTTTCTCCCCTTTTCAAACCAATCTATAAAGCTGCCAAAATAATATAATTAATAATATTAATTTAAATAATGTTATAATATATAATTTAATAATATTAATTTTAAAAAGAGACCAACTCCCAGTTTTTCTACTTATAACTTGTATAATTTGGGTTAAGTCACTAACATTGGGCGGGGGGTCTCAGTTTTCTCATCTTTAATATATGAAAGTAGACTAGATGACCTCTAAGGTAACTTTTAGTTCTAATTCTATGATCCATAATGATGATACTAGTCCTAGAGAATATATGAAATGTTTCTCATGGTCCTTTTGGTATGCAGGTTGGAGGGCTTTAGGTGTTAAGCATTTCATACATTATCAGACAAGGTTTCTATGTAGGTGGGTTTTACCTAACTATTTTTCTTAGTTATAAAGCATAGTCCAGTGGGTGTTGGGGGTGGAGGATGGGAGGTGTATATCCAGAAATAACTTTCATAGTGAAAACAAAAAACATAAGTAAAAAGTATTTCAAAATATAACTACAATTTGATGAACACTTGTCAAACCATGTTCCTTTGAGCTTTTTTTAGAGTGTTATTAATGAGCTGTTAAAGGCATGACACAGCTTACTTCATTCATAGCAGGGAGCATATTTGCTAAATAAAAATGTTTATCCCTATTTTGTGCAGTTCTGGAAGGAAGAGTATCACTAAAAATCTGCATTTTCAAGATCTATACCATTCTGTTTGCATGTAGATTGCTCATTTTTTGGTATAATGTAATAGGTATTGCTCCAGGAATGACTTCTAGCCATAGTAAAATGTTAATTCTATTAACCAATACTTCTAAGCTATCTCCTCATAGATATGCATAGGAATACCAACATAGCAATAGAAATATAAACTAACATGTAAACTATGTAAATTAATGTAGCAATAAAAATATCTCAGTTCCAAATTATGCTTTTTGGATAATCTGTTACCATGCTACATTAGCATAGAGGGTCTGAATGAGCTGCATCCCTCACAAGCTGTTATTCATCTATCCTTTTCAAAGAGGACCAGTAAAATCACAGGGAGATGTCACGACTTACCCCTGAGTTGAGTTTAAGTGAGGCAAGTTGAACAAAGTCATCAGCCTCATTCTCTTTTCCAGAATCATCAAAATCTAGCCTCAAGACAAAACTGAGGATGACTGGTGATGGTCCAGGATGCAGTGGGTGATCTTGGATTCTTCAATATCTGATTAAGCGTTAAATGTTCCACAGAGCCTATTTCTTCAGCTTTTTTGGCCATGGGGACAAATTGTTCTTATCTTCCCATTCTACCAGAGGAATTTTTATATACTTGGGTTAAACATTCCCCCCCTAAATCACCAATGAGTTTGAGGCTTGTGGGTTACCTTTAACCTGTTTTAGACATCTACTAAGATGGTTTTACTTGGAGCCACAGATACCAAATGGAAGAAAGGTGGACCCCAAAAGTGGATAAGCGACCCTGAAAAGGACCTAGTAAGCCCGCAGCAGAGGTGGGGTAAGTGAAGTGTTCAAGGAAGACTATCCCTCACAAGTACAACAGGAAGAGGTCTTGTTTGTATTAATAAAATGGAGCTTTGTAGTCAATATGAAGGAGACACTTCTTTATTAGATATATTGAGTTGGGTTGTCTCTGAGACCTTCGACTTAAAATGTGAAGGTTTTTGATGAAGACAGAAAAGAGACTTTGGAAGTTATCTGCATAGAGGTAACAATTAAACCTATAATAACCTGTGAGATTAGTATATGTAAAAGTTGAGAGAGAAGAGCCCAGGGCAGAGACTTAGGGTACATTCACAATTGGAAGGCATAATACAAATGAGGAACCAGTGAAAGAGACAGAGAAGAGATGGCCGTGCAGGTGAGTAAAGAACAAAGAGACAGCAGTATCATGAAAATCCAGAGAGAGTACAGAGTTCTTAACTGTTTTTATGAAGTCTAGGGAAACCTCAGAATAATATTTTTAAATTAACAATAGAAAATACATAGAATTACAAAGGAAACCAATTTTATGGAAATATAATTATCTTTTTTTTTTTTTAGTGAGTTCATGGACCCCTGATCTAGAAGGACCAGGTAGTTAGCAGGATCAAGCGTAACAAAAAAGATTGAGAAGAATGAGCTCTAAGAAAAGAGCATCAAATGTGGCAACTAAGAGATCATTGGAAACTTTGGAGAGAGCAGTTTCAGTCAAGTGATGAGGTCAGAAGGCAGACTACAAGGGGTTGAGGAGTAAGAAATGAGGAAGTGGAGACAATGAGTGGCACACAGCTTTTTCCTGGTGTTTGGCTGATGATACGTAAGGGGAAGATACGGTCTAGTTAAGATTTCTTAAGGATGAAGATGATGTGTTCATGGCTGTAGGCAGTAGGCATTGAACTAGTAGAACCAGTTTACCTCCCACTCTGCCTTTCAAAGATAGAGATATTTCAGCTGGTAAGAAAAAACAGGAGATAGAAGCCTCCAGCTTGAAAGGTTTCTCATAGACTTCAAGAAAGGGATGAGGTAATAGGTAGAAAGAAATTATTTAGAGGAGAAACTAGACTTGAAAATCCAGAGTTTTTTCTGAGTTTTTATACCACTGTTAATACCCAGACAAGAAATAATAAAGTATTAACAGAATAACTTCCTCAAGAAAAGATTGTACTAGTGTAAGAGGGGAAAAAGGGGTTTTATGGGTTCAATATATTAAAAGATGGTCACCAGAGGATTGAACTATTATCAATCCTCAATTAAGAATAATCTCAAGTCAAAATTGACTTTTATGGAGATTTATTTACAATTAGGAAGGTTGAAGGTAGAGAAATTGAAAGAGAGAAACTATGGCCCAGACCAGAGGCCGGGATCAGGTAAGAATTTAGAGGCCCCAGCAGAGGGGCACAGAGGTTAATTAAACAAGGCTTCTAGCCACAAGGCCTTTTACAATTAGAGAGGCAAGAGAGGCCTCCCAGAGGGTAGAGCCTCCAGAAACGGCAAGGGAAGAGAGAGAGAGTCAGCCTAACTTACCCACATGACAATTCAAAGGGAAGCAGTCAGAGATCCCACCAGAGTCTCAGCATTCCAACACTCCTCCATGAACCAGAAAAGGTCCTTCACTAGATGCTGTCTTCCACTGAAGACCCCAGCTGACTGAGGACCTTCTTTTAAAGGGGTCATTTATGCGTCCCTTTCTGTGCCTCCCTCCTAATTTGCATGTCCAATCACAATAGAGATTTCTCATAGTACTGCCTAGGGGTCAGGTCAGTTGATTCTGATTCGTCATCTACTCTAGCACACTTGGATTATGGACCTCCCAGAATTAGAGGTGTTTAAAAGAGGTGATTAAATCTAAAGATGGGCAATGTGGACTTAATCTAATTATCACACCAGACTAACTATATTTCCTTTTTTTGACGAGTTATCAAGCTTATATTGAAGTAGCATGGCCTATTGGTAGACTGTTGGGCTCAGAAACAGGAAAATGTAGGTTCAAATACAGACTTGATACTTGCTAGCTATAACATCCTAGGCAAGTCACTTAACCTCTATGTACTCAAACCAATTTCCCAGACTTAATCTACCAGGTTCTAGATGTCTCATTATTTTCATTGGTGGAAGAAGTTAACACACTGATAGTTTCTATTGTTGAAGATATCACAGATCCTTACCATCTTTGTATCTTAAACTGCTAGATCAAGGGAATTCAATAAATATAGCAAGCCTAAATGTTAAACAAGTATTTTACAAAGTTTGGGTCAGGAGGAGAAATAATATAATTAGGTGGATTTGAAATTAGTTGGCAGGCTCTAAAGAGCAGTCATTGATGGTTTAATTTCACCTTGGAAGTATAAGGATGATACTAGAAAATAAATATTGTTTTATTAGTTTAAAGATAAGAAGCAGAGAAGCTGCTTGAGGAAGAATTGGAGTTTCAAATAGAGCTGAGAGAGAGTGTTAATTTCAACTGTGACAGTTATAACCATTATTCTATGACAGTTACACTCTCTGGGTGTGGCATTCCAGGAGGGGCTTCTGGCAGTCCACAGAGCCACACGCAGCTGCTTTCTCTCTCAGAGCTGGAGAAGGTAACATCTTTGCCTCTCTCTATCTCGGTCTGAGGGAAAGACTTGAAGGAATGGAGTGTTCTTTTCCAACTTGGGAAACACTATTCATTTATCTGTTACTGTCTATAGATTGGTTAAACTGTGAAAAGACCAGACAAAACCTGGTCTTTGGTTTAGACTCTGAGTCTAAGGCTCAGAGTCCTAACCTAATTCTTATGGAGACTCAACCAGCTAGCCTTGGTTATCTTTATAACTTAAAGGCAAAGTTAAGAGTTATAGTGGTTAAATATAGTATAAATTTGGTTAGTTAGATCAGGGAGGATTAGAGTAGCCTGTGAACCACGCAGAAGTGGTTCCTTGCAGGACCTGGGAGTTTATTTGGGTGGAGTTAGAATCTCTTAGAGTTAGAAATCCTTTTTCCTCATATATATTTAAGTAAATAGTTTATTTTTCATAAACAAGAATCTCTTTAGTGTTCTTTGCATCTGGCCCTGAAGGGGAAGTTCATCTTTGAGCTTCACTTCATTTACCACTGAAGATACTTTTGATATCATCTATCAAAAGTATCTGGAAACAATTTTGAGCCTTTATTTCTAATTCTTTGTCTTTATTTGTGTGCTCGCCATTATTATTTTAACAGAAGTCTTCTATGCAATACATACCTCAGAGTATGAATAAAGGCATAGATTTTAGATTTATTCTCATCAAATTTGCAGGCATCACAAATCTAGGGAAAATAACAACTTATTGAATAAAAGTCATGATTTTAAAAGATCTTGACAGAAATGAACATGTAATTTGAAAAAATGAAATTTAAGGTAAAGTCTTTCATTAGCTGAACCAAATGACAGTGTTCTGGAGACCAGAAGACTGAAAAGGGACATGATAGCTGTTTTCAGATATTTGAAGGTTGGCATGTGAAAGAGGGATTAGATTTTTTTTTTTTTTTTGGTGGGGGGATGGTCTTGAATTGCAGAACTAGTAGCAATGGGGGAGAAGATATAAGAATGGTAGAGTTCCATTTGATATAAGCATAAAGGGAAAGTTTCTTACAATTAGAGGAGTCCAGAGGGCAGCTAGGTGGCTCAGTGAATTGAGAGCCAGGCCCAAAGATGGGAGGTCATAGGTTTAAATATGGCCTCAGACATTTTCTTGCTGTGTGACTTTGAGCAAGTTATTTAATCTCCATTGCCAAACCCTTACTGCTCTTTTGCCTTGGAACTAATACACAGTATGGATTCTAAGATGAAAGACAAGGGTTAAAAAAGAAACAATTAAAGGAGTCCAAAACAGAATAAATGAGTTGTTGCCTTGTTAGGAGTTCTCCATTATTGGAAGTCTTTAAGATCAGGCTGGTTGACCACTTGTGGGGAATTGTTCTAAAGAGCACTCTTGGCAGCCACAGATAGAATAAGTAACCTTCTAACTCTGAACTTCTATGATTCTAGGTAATAGTCTGCATCAAATCAACCAATACTTTAAAATAAAATTTATGCTCAAATGGATCTGATCAGTGTAGGAATTATCCTCTAATTTTGCAGATCATAAGTCTTCTATGACTGCTTATCTTGTGCAACTCTTGACTATGTATTTATATAAATTCACTATGAGGCATATACTCTGCATGTTGGAGGTAAACATTAGGGAGTGTAATATTCTATGACTTGAGGACTTATAGCAATTCTGGTAGAATATTGATACTATAAAGATGGGTCTTGTTTCTGGAGAAAGTTTGAAGTCATTAAATGAGCTTTTTCATTGTTCTGCTCCTTTTTTATTGTAAAAGTAGGTACCAATCTACTTTGTTCCTTCTCTTCAAAGCTGAGCTAGCCTTGTTGTCCATTTTATGCTGGATGTCCAAGATACATATATGGATGATGAACTCTTTAGTTTGTCCATGTAATTGCATCATAAAATGGACAATAGGCATTCTTATACATAAATATAATGTTAATGATTTTTCTTATGAAGATACTTAGGGAGTCTGGCATACCTAATAGTTAGCTTTAGAACTTGAGCAATGAGTTACAGACAAGACTCAAATTTACAGTAAAAGAAACTTCCTTTATTAATCTGCCAAAGTGAGAAATGGCATGTGAGTATTTTTCTGATTAAATTGAATTTTTAAAATCTCTGATGTGGTCCATTGATCACTGCCCCATCTAATCTAATAATCAATGTTAAATTATTGCTGAATTTTAAGGGACAAAGTAGTTCTCAAAGCAAATCATGGGTCAATGTTTTGAATGTTTACTTTTTCTACCTTTTGTAATCTTATTTCCTAATTCCATCAGTCCCCAAAATGCCATTTTTTAGGTTTTTATTAAGGGTCCTGAGGTCAATCACCACCTTCTCCTTCTGCCCCTTCTCCTACCAAGTTCTATCTCCTCTATGGTTACTTCCTATCTGCTATGTATTATCTATTATGTACTGGCTTATAAATGTCTCCTGCATTAGAATGTAAGCTTCTTGTAGGCAGGGAATGTTTTGTATCCCCAATGCTTAGCTTAACCTGGGGAACATAGTAAACTGTTTAATAAATACTTATAAATTGATTGATCACATTACACATTTGCAACAACAGTGATCAAAATTCTTAGGGCAATTCCCCAGAGTGAACACAAAGATAGCAAATTTGAGAAAAATACATAAACAGGCATTGCATAAGAGACTCTGGAATTTGAACTTTATTTTGGCACACATTTTTCAGTAAATAAGCTTACAAACTCAAACTTAATTGACAAACTAAATTTAAAAACAGATCCTTAAAATAATCTCAAAGGAACAGCCTGAATTTTTGTTTTCATTTCAAAAGGTAAACAAATGAAGGGTGTCAGAATTCTATTTTAGAGTAATCTGAGGACTGTCGTTTCTAGCCCTGGTTCTTCCCTTATTGACTGTATGACCTTGAGCAAGTCCCCTTTTCCTCTCTGGGTCTCAGTTATCTAATTTGTAAATTTAAAAGGTTGGAGGGATTATCACCAGTACTTTTCCCAAATCTAAATCCTCTGACACCTTAAACTTATCATTGATAGTTAAAATGACTTATTTCCTTCTACGGGAGCCAAAACCGGTCAGGTTACTAAAACTCCTTAACCATTTTCTTTTTGGATCAGGGAAGGTACACACCTGAAATCAATGGGCTCATAGTCGCGGAATACTTGCAATTTCTTTAGCAAAAACAAGACATTGAAGAGAAAGGTCCCATTGAAGCAAGTTTCCCTATGAATGCGAGTGGGTGGAAACCAGCGCAGCGAGCTGCCAGCTCTTTCCAGTGGGTGACTGGACAAAGACCCTTGAACTGGGGCACTCCCCGTCTGGCACGGAGAGGGTAAAGAGAAACCAAGCTCCATCCAAGAGACCCAGTTATGCAAGGGCAATGCCAGGCCCTGCCAGGGCCTCTGAGAGTGGGTTGTCCGGATTGGTAGTGGCTACTGAAGGAGGAGCAGGTGATGGGTTGGTTGCAGAGGCAGCGGCACCCGCCGCCCTTCTCGTCCCTAAATTTGCAGCCGCGGGTCCATGTGGTTGGGCAGTCTCAGCTCTGCGTGCTGCAGCTCTAACCCAGGATCCGGAGCGGCAGCCACGACAACAGCAGCAGCAGCAGGATGGCTCTGGAGCGGCCCCAGGAGGAGCTCTGCGGGAAACTTCTGAACGAACTCCCAGACGTCTCTCCGCTGCTGCAACCCGGTATCCGCGAGCTCCGGAAGAGAACGGAAGCAGAGCAAAACCAGAACTGGCCCCTGCCCCTCACAGATGCGTACCTACTTAGGTTTCTGCGCGCCAGAGATTTCGACCTGGACTTGGCCTGGAAGGTAAGACTCGAGACAGCCGGGATAGGGCTGGAGGGGAGGTCCAGGGCCCGGGAACCAGATGCTCACTATCCTGCAGGCAAGATTTTCTGCATCCTTGGCATGCCTTGGCTCGGGGTGGGGGGGGGGGGGTGGAGTAAAATCTGGGGTGGGGTCGGAGTG
>NC_058130.1:505831110-505918394 GCF_016433145.1 Gracilinanus agilis
CTTCCTTCCTTCCTTCCTTCCTTTCTTTCTTTCTTTCTCTCTTTCTTTCCATTTTTATTTTCATGCAAAACAGACTTCAATATTAGTCATTGTTGTAAGAGCACATTCACATAAAACCAAAACCCAAAATAAAACCAAGAATAAAAACATGAAAACACTCTTGTGAAGGACAACTCCAACAGTTCTTTCTCTGGAGGTGGATAGCATTCCCTGAATAAGTCTTTCAGGATTGTTCTAGATCATTGAATTGGTGAAAGTAGCCAAGTTTTCACAGATGATCACTGCCCAATATTGCTTTTATTGGGTACAATGTTCTCCCAGTTCTGTTTATTTCACTCTGCATCAGTTCCCGAAGATCTTTCCAACTTTTTCTGAAATCATCTTGCTTATCATTTCTTATGAGCTGAGTTTTATTAATGGGAATTATCATTTCTCAGATCTGAAAGGGAAGTAATTTGCTATTTTTTCTCTAGTATATTCTTCGCAAAGATTTTTAAAAGTTTATACTCAGTTATGGAAAAGAGGAAAGAAATTATCATTGCAAATGCACTTGCAAGAAGGTAGAATATATGCACAGAACCGATACTTTTAATTCCTTGTAGTATCACCATCCCCTGCCAATATGTATGTTAAACTATGATTGTTGTTTTTCATATAGCTTAACTTGACTTATCACTTTTTTGCCTCTCTTATTTCATTTTCACTTTGCCAGTTATTTTTTGGCTAAGATCCATTCGTGTCCATCAGAGGGATTTGTAGTACTGAAGTTAATTATGGAAGAGAGGTGTCAACCTATAGGTAGCAGCAAAATTCCCCAGTGCTCCCCGGGTTAAAATGTAATTTGGAAATGTTGAACAAAATAAGTGTAAATATAGTATAATATAGCTAATGCTAATTTGTGGTTGTCTAAGCCTATATGTAGTCCCTGGAGATCCATTTTTATTTTGAGTTTAAAAGCCACAGGAAGGGCAGCTGAATTAAATAATATTAAAATACTATTTCTCTTTTAAACCCTTACTTTGTCTTAGTAACAACTTTGAGACAAAATAGCAAGAGCTAGACAAATGGGGTTAAGTGACTTACCGGAGTTCACACAGCTAGGAAGTGTCTGAGGCCAGCTTTGAATCCAGGGCCTCCCAACTCCAGGCCTGGCACACTATCCAGTGTACCATTAGCTGTCCCAAAAATACAGTTTCTAATGAGTCAGATTTCCCTCTGTGTCTTATAAGGCATTGTTCTCAAGGGGATATCAAAAGCATATAAAGAAAAAGGAGAGGGATTTTTAGATTGACTGAAAAAAATGACTTGTTAGGAAGTGATTAATTTCAAAGTTTATGAGTAAAAAAGCCTACAGATTGCATAAAAAGCACTAGACTAAAGCCTTGAAAAGATCTGGATTCTAGTTCCAGCTCCACTTTTAAAAAAATAGCTGTGCAATCCCATGCAAGTTTGATCTCTCTGAGCCTATACTTTCTTATATATAAATTGGAGGATAGATATTAAAGATGATGTTGGAGATCTCTCCCAGGTCCCAAATCCTATGATTCTAAATCTCTTATAAAGAGTATTGGAGCTCCTAGGACTGATAGTACCCAAGGAATTATTTAAGTAGATTTCTTGTCCAGACAAGGAAAAAGAGATGAGTTTAGATATCTATTTCTTACACTTTGGGGTCTATTAAACACCCCCTCATCCCCACTAGCACCCCAAAGACCAACATAGCTTAGGTTATGACTTATATCTAAGATTCCCTCATGAAAGGAAAGGGAAAAAGGGGGCAAAGTATGAGGAATATGAGGCAGGTAATTGACTTATACACAATGTTAAACATAAATGAGTCATAACATGCCATAACAAAATGATTTAAAACAGGTTTTGGTAACTTTGCATAATTTATTAGTCTTCCTGGAGGCTGATTTTTAAGCCTTATCAGAACAAACAAAACAGTTTTCAAGACTACTAAATAACTATATATTTTGCATTTCACTTCAGCTCAATACTGTCCAGGTTATTCCTGATACATGTCTGCTTGTAAAATGACCAGGCTTGAACCAATCCTCTTGCCCATGGAGACTCTCCCTAAAAGTTCCACAGTAGTTTCACTGACCTTATCCCCCAAGGCCAGGGTTCTTAACCTTTTTGTATGTGTCATGGCCCCCTTTGATAGTCTTTGTGAAACTTACAGATCTTTCTCAGAATAATGTTTTTTTAAATGAACAAAGTAAAATCCTTGGGATTACAAAGGAAACCAAATTATATTGACTTTTTTATTTTTTTAAAACTATTACCTTTCATCTTAGAATTAATGCCAAGTTTCAGTTACAAAGTAGAAGAATAGTAAGGTAAACTAAGCAATGGGGGTTAAGTGACTTGCCCAGGTCACCCAGCTAGGAAGTGTCTGAAGCCAGTTTTAAACCCAGGATCTCCCATGTCCAGGCCTGGCTCCCTATCTATGGAATCCCCGACCTGCCCCCAGTTATTAATATTTTTTTAAGTTCATGGCACTGTTGGTTGACTCCTGTCATAGTTGTTAGAACTCTCTCTCCTCTCAAAATATCTTGTATTTACTTTTTGTGTAATATTGTACTCCACCCCATTCCCACCCCCAGGGATGGGTGTAAACATTTTGAGGTTAGGAACTATTTAATCTTGGCACATATAATGCCTAGCTCCTACTACCTTGCATGCAGCGTTGGAATCTAATAAATGATGCTTTAATGGAATAAGTGGTAAGTGATGCCACTGAAGGAAATAGAGGTGTCAGAGGAACTTAGGAGAAAGAATGCTGTCCACATCTAGAGAAAGAACTGTGGAAATGGAAATGCATTAGAAAAATATGTGATCAATGATCCATGCAAAATTCAGTGGAATTGCTTGATGGCTGTGGGAGTGGGGAGGGAGGAGAGGAGAGAAAGAACATGAATCATGTTACCATGGAAAAATATTCTAAATTAATCAATTAAATAAATAAAAAATTTTTTTAAAAGAAAAGAAATATGTGATCAATCACATACTTCGATAGAGATATGATTAGGGTTTTGATGTTAAAGGATCGCTCTATGGCAGATATGAATAACAAGGAAATAATTTTGAACAATGATATGTGTATAACCCAGTGGAACTGCTTGTCGAATTCAGGAACAGGGAGGAAAGAGCTGGAGGGAGGGGAGGAATCATGAATCATGGAATCATGGAAAAATATTCTAAATAAAAAAAGAAATAGAGAAGTCAAGAGAAAGAACAGATTTCTGGGAAATAATACCAAGATTGGAATTTGAACATACTGAATTTGAGGTAACTTTCAGATATCCATGTTGAATTATCCTAAAAGTAGTTGTACATGTAACTGAGCCTATACTCCTAGAAAGGATCCCACATTTGTTTATATAGATGTGTGTGTATGTATGAATGAATAAAATGTGTGATCCAGGGAACTCCCAATTTGTTAATAAATCAGACCATTGGACTTAATCAGATTGTCATAGTCTGAAAAGTGAAGAAAAAGAGAGCAGAGGGTTTGGAACAGGCAATAGGGAAAAGGAGGAGATGCTAACAAAGGAGTCAGAGAAAAGGTGGTTTAGAAAGAAGAAGGAATCAGGAGAGTACAGTGTCTCTTTAAAGCCACAAGGGAGAAAAAGAGTATATATGAAAAGGCAGTCGTCAAGGGAAGAGAATAAGCATTTATATAGCATCTACTATGGATCCACAGTATGCTAAGTACTTTTTCCAAGTAGGTCATAGTATCCTTAAGTCAACTTTGTAGAGTAGATGCTTTGTTTTAATCTCCACTTTACAGTTTAGGAAACTGAGGCAGCAGATGTTAAGTGACTTTCCCAGGGATATACACAGCTAATAAATACCTGAAGAGGAATTTGAACTCAAATCTTCCTGACTCCAGCTCCACATCATCCATAGGACCACCATCTGCCTCAGATTTGTTGACAATGTTAATTGTTAGGTAGAGGTCAAAGAGGATGAGGGGTGGGTTGGGGTGGTGATAAGGACATTATATTTGATGAGTAGCTGCTCATCAGTGACTTTTAAGAGAGCACTTTTAGTAGGAAGATAGCAGCTTAAAGCTGGGTTGAATAAAGATAAATAGAATATAGATCATGAGGCAGCCAGGTCACACAGTAAATAGCTAGGCTTGGAGTCTATAGGACCTCAGATACTTCCTAGTTGGGTGACCCTGGGCAAGTCATTTAACCCCATTTTCCTGGACCCTCCTGCTCTTCTGCCTTGGAACCAATACAGAATATTGATTCTAAGATAGAAGGTAAGAGTTTTTTTTTAACTGTATTCTAAAAGGGCATGGGAATATGCTATGTTACATACTTATCTTTATACTTTGGAAACTTTGAAAACCAAAACAATTTCCACTCAGTTTTTTTTTTTAACCCTTTCCTTCTGTCTTAGAGTGGATACTAAATACCAGTTCCAAGGTGGAAAAGCAGTAAGGGCTAGCCAGTGATGGACAAACTTTTTAAAGAGGGGGCCACAGTGGAATTGTGTGTCCACAAAGGGGGGTTAGAGGGGATTGGGGGAGAGGGAAAGAACATGAAATATGTAACTAAGAGAAAGTATTCAAAATAAAAAAATAATTTAAAAAAAAAATAAAGAGGGGGGCCAAAGTAAAGGAAATGCTCATCTGTCAGTCTGTTTTTAAGGCAGCTCATTCAAAGTTTCATTATATTGTGTCTTACTCATTGTATTCATCAGATTAGGAATAATGTCTCGAGGCTGGATAGAACATTTCAGGGGGCCTCGTTTGCCCATCACTGGCTAGGCAATTGGAGTTAAGTGACTTGCCCAGGGTCACAGATTTAGAAGTATCTGAGATCAAATTTGAACCCAGGATCTCCTATCGCTAGCCTGGCTCTCTGTACACTGAGCTACCCAGCTCAGAATACATTTAAAAGACGTTGCCAGCCCGTTAATCTACTTTTCCACATAATCATCCAGAAAAAAATGATAGAAGAGGAAATGGTAACTGAATAAGATTTTGCTTAGCAATAGATAAGATTGTGTCTATTGTTTTCATGCAAGTATAGGGGAAGGAATAGATTTAGAAGTGGTTAATTAAATGAACTCCCAATTCCCTTAACAGGATCTTTAATCCTCCCACCAGTTCTCTGCCTCTTTATAGTTAGCTGGAATCATTCCGTGTTTAGTCCCACATTCCATTTACAAAACAAGATCCAGGTCAAAGTGATCCTATTGCCCACAAAGTGCTAAGAAAATGCTTGATCAAGCTTCAACCTTGAAGGAGTTAAACAGGGAATGATGTTAGTTGTCTGTAACATGCTAAACATGAATGTTTAAATGAATAATAAAAGAATGAAGATTTCCCAAAACCTCCTACCTGTTCATATAACTAATCAAGTCACAGTCTCTGTGGGCTTCAGTTTTCCAATAAAAATGGGCCTATTTGCATGACCTTTTTCAGTGTTACAGCAATCAAAAGAGATAAATTAGGAGTATGGACAGCATTTCCTCTGAGATAAAAGGGCAAAGAGAGATGCTGAGGTTGCTAAAAAATTAATTCAAAATAAATATAATTACCTAATCTCCATGTTATATTTCTGTATGATTTATTCTATTAATCCAAAGATACAGCTAAAAAAATGATTTGAAAATACATTTGCTATCTTATCATATCTTCCAGGACTCAGTTGGTTAATTTGAAGCAAGTACTATGTTGTAAATCAACTGGAAATGAATCAAGGCCTGTGAATAGTTCTCTTTGCTTTTCTGTTAAGGAGAGGAAAAGGGAAAGGGTGAAAGTTTGAAAGCAATTTGTTTCTTCTATTTTCCTATCCTTAGAAAGTAATCAGAACATGTTGATCACTTGAAGATTTAAGTATTGCATTTAAAATATCAATTAATCACAACTCCCTTAATCATGAGTTCTATTTAGCTGAGAAAAGTGTTACTATAATTAATTGTTCTTTATGATAATTTGAAACAAATCTCAGGATACATGGGAAGCAGCTGCTGACCACAACTCCTCCCAAGCTTGAGAATTCAATAATACCCCTGTCTTGCATTTTTCCAATATAAATAACTTGACTTTATTTCTTAAACTTTTATTTTCTGTCTTAGAGGATATACTAAGTATCAGTTCCAAGGCAGAAGAGAAGAGCCAAGCAGTTGGAGTTAAATGAATCCAGGATCTGTCTCCAAACCTGGCTCTCTATCCACTGAACCACCTACCAGCTCCTCTAGTTTCTTTTAACATTTTCCCACAGAAGATAATTTTCAGTCCTCTAATTGTTTGGAGATTTTTCCCTAAGCCTTTACAAATATTACATATTTTGCTTACCTAATCTGTCCTTACTAGATTCTCCCTTAACTAGAAATCTTCCATTTAAATAAATTAGAGCTGATTATGTTTTTTTTAAAACCCTTACCTTCCATCTTAGAATCAATACTGTATATTGGCAGAAGAGCGGTAAGGGCTAGGCAATGTGGGTTAAGTGACTTGCCCAGGGTCACACAGCTAGGAAATATCTGAGGTCAGATTTGAACCCAGGACCTCCCTCCCATCTCTGGGTCTGGCTCTCAATCCACTGAGCCACCCAGCTGCCCCCTTGATTATGTTTGAGTGATTACACAGAATAATGTGGGAATATCCTCATGTACAGAAGATAAATAACTAAAGCAAAATGGCATTTTAAATGATTGCTTGCTCGTTTTTCATCATAGCAAAGAGGTTTCACAACAAAGGACATTCATGCAATGCCAATACTTTTTTCTATTTGTGCCTGTTCAATGAAGTATTTGAAATTGCTCAGCAGAGGTTAATAATTTATTTGCTTGAACTAGAACTTTGTATCTATCAATTATTGGAAAACATACAAGATTAGTAGAAAATATACCAGACTAAATTTTCCCATTTGCAGAAGGAAAATATTAGCAATGGCATGGACTATGCACTCAATAGGTTTTGTATTTTGTTTTTTGTTTTTTTGTTTTTTTTAAGGCAGCATGGCTGGTGGAGTTACTCTGATTTTCTTTCTCATTCTGCACTAGATTTTATGCTGTTGGTCTCTATTTTGTCTAAGTTCCACTTTTCACTTTGGAAAATGAGTAGACATTAATTTTTAAAGTGGGTTGACTTGCAGCAAAACAAACTGTATTTTCCTTTGGAAAAAATATCATAATTGGAGATAACAACTTAGATCAAGAATTCTATTTCGAGAAAAGGATAGAGACGATTAAGAAGATTAAGCTCATTTGATATGAACTCTTTCACCTTCCTTCCTCCATTCTTCTCAGTTTGACATCTCCTGAGACCATGAGGGGAAAATAAAAAAATTTGCTCATGTTGATCCAGCTTGACTATACCTTACATCTCCAGACAAAGATTGGTAGCCTATTTTATTTCTCTGCCATAAGAATAAGAAATGCATTTTTAAAATATTTGTGCTTGACTAAGAGAATACCTCTTTAGAGAAGGCACTCTCATTATAAGATGACATGAAACACATCAACGTATCCTTCCATTTCTCAGGATTTTACATCATTATAATGTATTAACTTATTTAATTTATATAATTTGGGAACAAGAGAAATTCTTATTAAATGAAATACTGTGATTGAATACTAATTCAATCTAATGGCAGCATTTGTTTTATTTTTGTCTTCTTTATCCCAAATACTGTGTCTGACACATAATAGATGCTTAATAAGTACTTGTTAATTGATTAGTACACATTTTCTTTTTTTAACTAATAGAATTATTTGCAAGTATTTTAGACCCTCCCTTCCTCCTTGCATCATAGAGGGAATCATCCAGGATGCATATATAAATTATGCATTTTATATTTCCATTATTCATTTCATCCTCTGGAGGTAACATTGACAATTTATTCTTCAAGTAACATATCTATAGTTGTGTATAATATGCATATATAGATTATGCATTTTATGTTTCCATTTTTCAGTTCATCCTCTTGAGGAACCATTCACAATTTATTCTTCAAATAATATATATGTAGTTGTGTATAATGCCACCTTGGTTCTACCTGTTTCACTGTTCCTTATCCCATGAGGTTCTTTCCAAGTATTTTTTTAAATTAGTCTGCTCATTGTTTCATACAGTAATATTCTACCACAATCATATACTACAATTTGTTTAGCCCTTCCCTAATTGATAGGCATCCCCTTAATTTCTAGTCCTTTGCCACCACAAAGAGGGCTGCTATATTTTGAAACATGTAGGCTCTTTTCTTTTTTCCCGATCTCTTTTGGAAATAGACAGTGTTAATTCCAAATTGCTCTCCAAAATAATTGGGTCATTTCATAGCTCTACCAACAGTGTATTGTGTCCCCATTTTCCCCCATTTGTCATTTTTCACTTTTGTCAATTGTCGTGATATCTCAGAATTGTTTTGATTTGCATTTCTCTATTCAGTAGTCATTTAGAGCATTTTTCATATATCTATACATAGCTTTGATTTCTTTACCCAAAAATTGTCTGTTCATATCTTTTGCATATTTATCAATTAAGAGTATATTTTATTTTTCTTTGATAATAGCTAAAGTTATTTTGATGCATCATGGTATAGGATCATAAATTTAGAAGTAGAAGAGACTTTATAGGTTATTGAATTTATCTAGTCCATTATTTCTTTCTGACCCCAGATCAGGCCATACTGCTATCTCTCCAGACCATTTTACCATCTGTTTTGCTAATCTGGCCTTAAACTAACACCAGGAACCAAATTTCTAGAATCTATAGCCTCAGTCCTTGGGGAAGTAAATCAGCTCATCTTTAGCCCTTTTACCTAGGACTGAGCCATCTTAATTGATGACCACATGAATGCAATTTTATCTATCTGGCTTCAGACCAAATCTTGTTTCACATCCCTTCCAGTTAACCACAAAGACCAATTTCCCTAAAACCATGTATACCCCCCTTACTCCCTTGTTGCTCTAGACACAGTAATAAAATTATTACTATCATTGCTTCTGGAAAAATTATGCCAGTTAACTTCCCTATGTCTGTTTCTCATTCCTTTGAGTCTATATAGTAAAACTTTTTTTCCCCTAGCTATATTTCTCAGGCATTAAGCACTTACTTTGTGCCAGGTATTGTACTAAGTATTGGGGATACTACATAAAAAAACACAGCCTCTGCTTTTAAGGAGCTACATCTAATGGGAGAGACAACATGCAGATAACTATATACAAACAAAGCTGAATGCAGGGTAAATTGAAAATAATCTACAGAAGGAAGACAGAATTAAAGGAGAATTGGGAAAGACTTCCTGTAGAAGATGGGATTTTAGATGGGGCTTGAATGAAGATAGAGATGAGGAGAGAGTTATGAAAGGAGCCAGATTATTAAGGACTTTTAATAATAAACAGAGGGTTTTATATTTGATCTTGATAGGGAGCCACTGGAGTTTTTTGAGTAGGAAAGTATTGTAATTAGACCTGCACTTCAGGAAGATCACTTCTTGACATTTAAATGAAGTGAGGATAGAGACTTGGCCCTGTTGATGTTAAGCCACTCATCTTTGGCACTTCTACCCTGAGGCTGAGCCTTGGCAGACCAACTGGCTATTGCAGTAGTCCAGGTGGGAGGAAATGTGTTGAAAGCTATTTTATATCTCTAGATAATCTGATAAGGACAGCTTAGGTGATAAGAAAGAAGCAGGAGACTCTGGATTTCTGTCAGCTCATAGTTGCTCTGAGGTATAATGGAGTCACAAGTTAATTTATATATAAAATTAAAACTCCCTTTCACTCAAAAGCACAGAACAAATTTTACAGCTGCGCAGAATTGTAGTTTCAACTGAGACAATACAAAGAGGCTTCAGAAACTTCAAGGTGAAGATAAGAACCATACTGAACTTTCAGCCTCCTTATTATCAGTAAGCTAAGTCTGGGAATATTTTGCTAGGTTGGGAAGCCCCTGAGTTTTTTGGCCTTGGTTGTCTCAAACTACTTTTGAGACCAAGCAGTTGCATTCCTGACCAAGGGAGAGAATGTTAGCCTTTTGACTGTTGGTTTGCTAAGAACTTAAAGCTTTCTAGTAAGACTATATTGCTTTCTAATAAGAAAAGGTGTGGATCATAAAAGGGGTCAAAAGAGGAGTCTAGATTTTTATCTTAGATAGCCCATCCTGTCTGGCTCTGACTAGCAGAGTAGCTTTCGATGGGGTCCAGATAAAAATATCTATTTGAGACTCTGTTTTTCTTATTAGCCTCCCACAGAAATGAGAGCCTGAAATTGGGTAGTAGCATTGACAAGATTGACACCTAGGTTGTGAACTTTTTTATGCCTGGGAGAATTATCTTACTGTCAACAGTTATAGGGAAGAGAGTTTTAGCTCTTGGTTTTGGTGGTGGTGGTGGTGTTTTTTTTGTTTTTTTGTTTTTTAAGATAGAACTCAGGAATGCATAGAGGGGAAATGGGAGCAAATAATGACTGTGGAATGCAAACCAGGTTGCTCACATAGTCTGGGGAGTGCACTAATAATCTGGCAATGCTATCTTCATTTTTTTTTAACCCTTGTACTTCAGTGTATTGTCTCATAGGTGGAAGATTGGTAAGGGTGGGCAATGGGGGTCAAGTGACTTGCCCAGGGTCACATAGCTGGGAAGTGGCTGAGGCCGAGTTTGAACCTAGAACCTCCTGTCTCTAGGCCTGACTCTCACTCCACTGAGCTACCCAGCTGCCCCAATGCTATCTTCATTTTGAGAATCCCAGCAGACCCTATTTCAGCACTAAAAATAAAGGAAGGGAGAAAAGAGACCGGTTGGTATGGGCCAGATTCAATGGAAGAAGATGATCTCTGAAGGTGAGGAGATAAGGCTGCCACCTGCTCACAACTAAAACAGGTAGTGCTTGAGAGATACTTAAGCATTCCAGTTACAGCATTCATCAGCCCACTCTAAGCAGTTGCCTAGTTCATGAAGTCCCTTTTATTTGCCTCCTGTCTAAAAGGATCCAAAAAACGGAATTTCTGGATTGTTGCCCTTCCCTTCTGCTTAGGGGATTAATTAGAGGAGTACTAGATGCGGCTCATAGCCTGAGATTCTTAGTGGATGCTTTTATTTGAACATAATTAGATTTCTTTTATGCTTTGAGTAAATACTCTATAAAAGCCATGTCCTTAGTAAGATGATTCAGTAAGGTACAGGCAGAAGGAAAATATATTTAGAGCTAGAACAATCCTTAGAGGTTATATAGTTTTATCCATTATTTGACAGATGGAGAAACTGAAGTTTTAAGAGATGAAATAACTCATTCAAAGTCTCATGGGGAGTGAATGGTAGAGCCAGGGTTTAATCCTCTAAGACCACATACAGCATTCTTTACACTGATGGAAGAATAAGCGATAGCAAGTGGAAAAAGATGAGTAGAATAAGTTTTTATTAAGTTCCTAGAGTGGATAAAGCACTAAGTCTGGAGTGAAAAATTCCTGAGTTCACATTTAGCCTCAGACACTTTACTTGTTGTGTGACCCTGGGCATGTCACTTAACCTTATTGTGGGAAATATAAAATGTTGATCTAAACCTAGTTACTACCATACTTTTTTCCCTTTTCCCCAGGAGTTGTTGTTGAATAAGGAATCTTTACCCAATACATACTTGATGTCCTTGGATTTATCAGAAAGTATTCTATTATGTTTGTTTGCTTTTGGATCTTGAATTTCTTTTAGTCTTACAGTGTAATAAGCTTGTGAAGAAAAGTAAATTAAGGTCAGGCTGTTAGGACCTTTTCTTTTTTCCCCCAAAGACTTGATTTTATATTTTTTCCAATATCATGCAGTAACAATTTTTTTTTGGTTTGTTTGTTACATTAAAACATCCAGTTAATTAACTCCTTCCCTTTCCCCCATTAGAGAAGGCATCACTGACAAAAAGATATGTGTATATATATAAAACTGTGTCTTACTTATATCTTTTTATCAGTTCTTTCTCTGGAAATGGATGTAAGAATGGGAATTGTGCAAGGGAGATGGGACAGAAGGAGCCAGAGAAGGAGTGACTGATGGTTGGTGACAGTTGGTGACAGTTAAGACCATATTTCCATATTTAAGATAGAACTTTTTCTTGATGAAGCCATACTGACTTTATAATCATTGCTTCCTTTCCCAGATGTTCACTAACCTTATGTTTAATAATATCTTCTAGAATTTTGCCAAGAATCAGTAAAGTTCACTGATCTTTATATTTCTAAAATGTTCTCTCTTTTTTTGAAAATCAACTCAATTCTGTTTTATGTCTGTCAATAACATGGATAAATGTGTAGCTATCATGCTTGTCATAGATCTGTAATGAATAATTAAACACACTGAACATAGAAATATGTTGACAAGCTAGAACATAAAAACTGAATCTAATTTATTGAAGTAAAAAAATCAACTTTAGAAGTATAAGATAGGAGGGAGGCATAGTAAGACCAAATTTTATCTGTAAAATATTTGAGTTCAGTAGACTTTCAGGTCAATATGAGTTAGCAGTGTGACATCGCACCCAAGAAAATGATCTTAGATCATGTTAAGAGATGCTTAGCACATGGGAATAAAGAGGTGACATTGTCACATTACATGTACAATTTTTGACAATTTTTTTCTAAAATTTCAGGATTGAGATTTACTCCCTTCTTCCTTTCCTCTCTCTCCCCGAGGCAGTAAAGAATCTGATAGAATATGCCCATCTTTTAAACATGAGTTGGTTGATTTCCTATCAGCTAATCCAAATAGATCCTTTTGGGCAATTTTCCTTTTCCTTCTCATATAAATCATTTCTCTTTGTGTCTAGAGAATTTCATTGTTGAGATGAGATACCTTAGTGAAGTGGATAGAAAGATGGATTGAAGTCAGAGCACACAGTTTCAAATTCCAGCTCTAGCTTTGTGTGTAATTTTGGGCAAACACTTAATGTCATACAGCCTCGATTTCTTCATCTATAAAATGGGGAAATTATATTAGATTACCTCAAGGATCCTTCCAACTCCCAATCTAACAACCTATAGAAACTTCCTGTATCATCTTTGACTTCTGACTTCTAATCTTGGATCTTCAACAGCCTTTCAGATATCTCAAACTAAATGTCTGGTAGACATCTTAAATTAAACCTGTCCACGATAATCTTTCCCCCAAAGCCTTCCAAGATTCCCTATTGCTGTCAAGGATACCACCATCCTGCCAGTCCCCTAGTTATTATCCCAAATCTTCTCTATCTCTCACCACCACTCCTTCACCCAATGTCCAATCTGTTGCCAAGGCTGGTTGATTTTGCCTTTTCAGCATCTCTGGAATTTTCCATCTTCTCTCCCACTGACATCACCCTCATCACCTCAGACCTGAACCATTGCAGTAGTTTGCTGGTGAATGTGCCTGCTTCAAGATTCTCCTTATTCCAGGCCATCCATCCTCCACTGAACCAACAAACTGATTTTCCTACAGTACATGTACGATCATGTTAATCCTCCCCCTCACTAAACTCTAATGCATCTCTTTCACCTCCAGGATCAAATATAAAATCTTCTTTTTGGCATCCAGGGCCCTTTTATAATTTAGCACCCTCCTACACATACTCTTCAACCCAGTGACAAGGGCTGTCTTGCTGTTCTTGGAACAAAATACTCAATTTCTTGGCTTTGGGCATTTTCTCTTGGCTATTCCAACCATGATTGCCCCTCATTTCTGCCTTTTGGCTTCCTTGACTTCCTTCAAACCCCATCTAAAATCCCACTTTTTACAGGAAATTTTTCCCAACCCCTCTTAATGCTAGTTTTACCCTCTATTATTTTCTGTCTTATTTATTGTGAAGAGAGAATTAGACTCTCTTTTAGTTTATTTTTAATGGAATCCATCAGCAGCCTTTAATTTGATCAAATCAAGAACTTAAAGTACCCCAGTTGAGAAAGCTCATACCTCCAAAAACCCCCATGAAGTGGGGGAGCAACAGAAAGTGACCTCCAGAAAACTGTTTTAAAAACCAGCCTGAGCATTCATTCAGGCACTCTGCATTGGTGAGCTAGGCTGGAGAGAGACAAACTCTTGGAAGCAGTCACCTTGTCCTAGAATCATCCTTGACTGGAGCTTTCTGCTCTGGAGAAGCTTGCTGGGTGAATGACTCGGGCTGAAAGAAGAGGCTTGCATTGGTGGATTTCTGGCTGAAGATGCCACCAGGACTTCACCATGGAGATCAGGATTTGATGGAGCCCCTGCTAGGGGCTGAGCTGGACTTCACTGGATTAGTGTTTAGGCTGGTAGGCTAGACAAGGTTCTGTCTCCCTCCTACTTTTCCCACTTTCAATAGCTCTACCTTGTTGTAAATAAAAGCTGCTAACAGTCATTTTTGACTTAAGAGCTAATATTTTATAAATGGCAACCACAATCTCACTTTTATAATTTTCATATTGAGTTAAACCTAATTTTAATCTTACGTTATGTATATTTGTTTGTTTCTTATCTCTCCTCCTCAAAAGCAGGGCCTGCCTTTTTCTTTTCTCTCTAGAGCTCAGCATTATAAGCACGTAAAAAATATTTACTGACTGTTGAACTTTTTAAAAAGCTTTATTAATCTTTATTTCTTTTTAAAAGGTCACTATTACTACCCCCTCCCTTGCCCATTAACAAATTAATATAATCAAGCAAAATAAAACAGAATATTTGGACGTCCCTGAAAATGTGTTCTTTGTTCCATGCCTTTTGTCTATTCTAATCAGTATCTTAATTGACTTTCTTTTTTTTTTTTTTTTAACTTTCACTTTCTGCCTTAGAGTTGATGCTAAGTATTGATTCCAAGGCAGAAGCGTGGTAAGACTTCAGTAGCTGGGGTTAAGTGGCTGGCCCAGGGTCACACAGTTAGGAAGTGTGTGAGGCCAGATTTGAACCCAGAACCTCTCTTATTTAGGCCCCACTCTATCCATTGAGTCACCTAACTGCCTTTTAACTGACTTTCCATTTAGAATTTTTGTAAAAGGGATCCTGCCTATATTTGTTCTGAGCACTCTAAATTCTGCTCTTCAAAATTCTGGATTACATGTTAGACTTTTCTGAGCTTTTCTTTGCTACTCTGCTACAAATTTTAAAAGAAAAAGTCTCTACAAGATTTCCATTATTTCTACTAGTTTATCCTTATTGACAAGAATCAGATTCAAAATAAGATTTTCCCTTGTAAATTCCCGCTCGTTTTATTTTATTTTGTTTATTTACTGAAAAACAGAAACAACCAATCTTACCTTTTGTCTTAGAATTGATACTAAGTATTGGTTTAAAGGCAAAAAAGCAGTAAAGGGTAGGCAGTTGGGGTTAAGTGACTTGCTCAGGGTTACCTAGCTAGAAAGTGTCTGAGGCCAGATTTGAATGCAGGTGCTCCAGACTATGTATAAGCCTGGCTCTCTATCCACTAAACTACTTAGTGGCCCTGTTCTTGCCCTTTTTATAAGCTCTTTCCTCAACCCCTCTCATAATTTTTTGCCAATTTTACTTCTTCAAAATGTTTATTCATTTTTATTTTTATCTTAAGAATTTGCTAATTTTATTTCAGGTACTTTTATTCATGGTGCTTGAGAGCTCTGAATGATATTCCAGTTAAATAGAACATAGTCCCTATCCTCCTAGAACAATAATGGGGTGTGGTGAGTGAGGCTATGGGGAGATGTTCTACACAAATAACTATAATTCTAATGGTACTTGTTAAAGACATAAATGCTATGCAAAGAAAAGAGAGAGAAAGAATCATTAGGCTCAGAATCAAGATGTTTTCAATAAAAAAGATGAAATTTGAGCTGATTCTTAATGAAGGGGTGAGATATCTATCAGTCAGTCAATAAGAATTTAAATATTTGCTCTATGTCAGATGACACAAGGACATGATGCAGAAGTCCAGAAGATTGCAGTCTAGTGGGAAATGAAGATGACTGGTGTGGGCACCCTTCTTGGAGAAATCTTCCACTTTACAGAGGAAGGGACAGCAAGGGTAGAGGGTACTAATGAAGTCTGAGTTCCAGGACTGCTGTGATGTTTCAGAATGAGAGTATGATGAACCATGGGTTACAATTAATTTTAACTCTAGTTCATGTGAAAAAAACAACTTTTAATAATGTGCTTTGTCCTTTAGGCACACAACAAAACTGCTAGAAACAAAGAGAAATCCAGAAGTCTAATTATAATTAATCTGGTGGGAAACAAGTTTTCTTCTTCCTTCCTTCCTTCCTTCCTTCCTTCCTTCCTTCCTTCCTTCCTTCCTTCTTCCCTTCCTTTCTGCCTTTCTTCTTTCAAATTAGCTAATTGATTTGTTTATTACATTAAAATTCCTAAGTATTTCCCAATTCCTTCCCCTACTCACACTAGAAAAGGCATCATTTAATGAAGAGATAAAGATATATATCTATGTAACTATCTTATTAAAGAAAATCATAACAACAGAATAAATTTTTCTAGGCAAAGATTTGTGATGGAAAGCAGTCCAGTTTCATGGAACATTTTGAATAAAGGAAGTCCATAGACTGTGTGTAGGGTCATTTTTACATGGTTCATTTTAGCTTTAGTGTAGAGTTTGTTCAAGGGAATAGTGGTGAGATAAAGCTGTAAAGGGAGCATAGTGTCAGGTTTGTGGAATACCTTAAATGCTAAATTAAGGAGTTTGACTTTTATTCAAGAAGCAAAATTCCAGGGGGCAGCTGGGTGGCTCAGTGGATTAAACAGTCCTAGAGACGGAAAGTCCTAGGTTCAAATCTGTCCTCAGACACTTCCTAGCTGTGTGACCCTGGGCAAGCCACTTAACCCACATTGTTTAACCCTTGCCTCTCTTCTGCCTTGGAACCAATACTATGTATTGGTTCCAAGACAGAACGTAAGGATTAAAAAAAAAGAAGAAGAAGAAGCAAATATTCCAAGTAATGGGATAAAATCTGCCTGTGAGGAATATTTATCTGGCAACCATGAAATAATACAAAGGAGGAAAATCAGCTATTGCAACAGCAAAGGGGTACTAGAGTAGAGATAATGGGAATAGAAAGGCAGGGGTGGATTTTGAGAGATGTCATATAAGTGGAATGGCAATTAGACCAGCATTACCTGGTAATTGATAGGAGAGGAAGAGCAGAGGGAAGAATCAAAGATAATCCCAAAGTTATGAACCTGGGAAGCAAAATGAAAGGTGCCACTGATAGAAATGGGAAAATAAGAAGGAGGTAGCAGGCTTTGAGGGAAATATAATTATTGTCCTCATAATTTAATTGCCATTTCTTGTGTATCCTCTGCCCCTACCCCTAATCAATCTTTATTTACTATCTTAATGTTTTTATCTCTTTGTTTATTCTTGATTTTTTTTTTTTGTATTGTCTCTGTTGTTAGGTTAGCTTGTTAAGGACTCAGGTAAATAGCAATGCTTATTAGGTTAGTATAAACGTTAGAAATCAGATAAATACATAGCATTTACAACAATGTAAATGGAATGAACAATTACTACAAAACAATCGATATTAAATGCTACAAATTTACAAAGAATAAGCCAGGCCCCAAAGAAAAAATATAAGAAGATATTTCTCCCCACCCATTTGTAGAAGTAGGGAATCCACAGGTTTTTATATATCATCAGATTTTTTAATATGTTTTCCTGAATGTTTTTCTCTTTTTTTATTTTTTTAATCTACAAGTTTTTTTTCCAGTCCAGTAATATTTTTCCAGTTACATGTAGAAACAATTTTTAGCATTTCTTTTCTAACATTTTGAATTCCAAATTTTCTCCCTCCTTCTTTCCCTCCCCACCCACCTCCCTAAGACAGTAAGCAATTTTACATGTGCTATCATGCAAAATATATTTGCCTACTTATATTGTGGAAGAAGACATATTAAAAAAACATATGAAGAAAATAAACTGAGAAAATGGTATACTTTGATCTGCATTCAGACTCCACCAGTTCTTTCTCTGGCAATGGAAAACATTTTTCATCATGAGTTCTTTGGTGTTGTCTTAGATCATTGTATTGCTGATAATAGACAAGTCATTCACAGTTGATCACGTTACAATATTGCTATTACTGTGTACAATGTTCTCCTGGGTCTAGTCACTTCACTTTGTGTCAGTTCACATAATTCTTTCCAGGTCTTTTTAAAATCATCCTGCTCATCTTTTCTTACAGTACAAGAGTATTCCATGACAATCATATACTACAACTTGTTCAGCTGTTCCCCAATGGAGGGACATCCCTTCACTTTGCCACCAATTTTTATTTTTTCTTTCAAAAAAAATCTTTGTTCTGTGGGATATGAAGACAAATTTGATATCTTTTTTGCCTATAAGGAGCTACTTTCAATGAAGGGGGGAAAATGTGCACATGTAAGAATATATTAAGCATATACAAAATTAATACAGAGTTGTTTGGAAGGCACTAGCAGCTAGAAGGATTAAGAAAAACCTCACATTGGAGGTGGTATTTTAACTGAGCTGCTGAGCTTTCAAGAAAATTAGGATTCCCAGGAATCAGAGGTAAAGAGTATGTATATTCCATGTATGGGTAACAGCCTGGGCAAAGAAAATATAAATCCATTGCTAGGGGTGATAAACCATGGGTTTCAAGCTAATTTTAACATAGGTTCATGTAAAAGAAAGCTATTAATGATGTACTTGGGGACAACCAGGTGGCTCAGTGGATTGAGAAGCAGGCCCAGAGATAGGAGGGCCTGGGTTCAAATTTGGCCTCAGACACTTCCTAGCTGGGTGACCTTAAGCAAGTCACTTAACCCCCATTTCCTAGCCCTTACCACTCTTCTGCTTTGGAACCAATATACAGTATTGATTCTAAGACAGGAGGAAGAATGAAAAAAATAATAATAATATGCTTTGTCTTTTAGGCACAAATCTACCAGAAATCATCCTCCTATTTAACAACATTTTTCTTTATCTAAGAATTTTCTTTCTCAGAGAGGCATGACCAATTGTGTAGTTACCTCTCCCTTCTTATTCCCTCTATCTCCCTGCCCTTGGATATATCTCTCTTAACCCCAACAAAAAATGGAAGAAATGTCCCTAAGAATCTTGAACTAGGAAAAGCTTATATAATGTGTCAAAGTATGGCTTGAAGTTAACATTTCAGAACCATAGGCACTCCTCATTTCCTTCCCAGACTACTCCTCTCTAGGATTTCAAGAGTCTCCTCCTAGCAACTGATATTGGTCAGTATCAATATGGAAAAAGGGGAATCACTTCAGTAGGTATGATCTTAACCAGACCAGTCTCAAGTTTGATTATTACCCTTAATCTATTAAAATCAAATTTAAAGTTATGCCATAAATTTGTCTCTTTGTATAAGGAGCTTTCAAATTGTGGGTTAACTTTGAGTCATCGATTATTTCCTGTTCTTGTTTTTACGCTTTCTACTGCTTCTTCCAAAGCCTGCATTTAGAGGAAGTGACTTGGATTAATAGGTGTAATAATGTCATTTGTAGCCCTGTTTAAAATGATAGTTACATTTTTAAGCTCTTAAAGTCTTAGCTTTTGTTCTATCTGATTTCTTAAAGGAAAAAGTCTGGAAGAGGCTTTAGATTGGAGAAAATATTACATCTTAATATTTTCAGTTGAACTAAAAAAGGTTTTTAATATACTTCCACAGGGGAGACACTTGTTGGAAGTGAACTATCTTAGTCTTTAATGTAGTATTTTGCTGTACTGAATCAAAAATTTTTTTCATAGTAAACAAACAATAAACACAATTGGGATCTTATATTTTCTAAATCTTTCAGTCAATTTTGTAATGCTAAAGGGGTAGCTTTAGATTGAATATGATTTATTTGCTGATTCCCCTCATTAATAAGCCCCTTTATGTTCATGTAGATAATTCTCATTAAAAAATCATATAGATGATGTGACAGAATTGTTCAGGAGTCTGTTGACTAGGTTCTGCTGCCAAAGATAATTCGAAGCCAATCAATCAGCAAACATTTATTATGTTTGTTATGTTTGTTTCATTTGTTATGACTGTCGGTCACTGTGTTAAGTTCTAGGAATACAAAATGAGCCAAGAGACAATTCCTACTCTCAAGGAACTCACAATCTAATGAGAAATAGGAGAAAACTGCTGAGCTTACTGAACACTACCCATTAATCAGTGAACTCCAAGCATCAGTTTTAAGCTATGTTTTAGCGGTTTGGGCTACATAAGTAGGATGGATACAATGGAATTTCATAGAGCAACAGAGGAAAATAATAATTTTCACATCAGAGCACAGTTAGCAGAAGAGGAAGATTGATATCAGGTAAAAGAGAAAAAAAGATGGCCAAGACTGGAGTTGTAATTAATGTATCAAGCTTGATTTTGCAGACTTGATTTTGCAAATTTTGTATGTTACATGGGGTGCTGGCTTAAGTAAATGTAAGTAAAAAAAATTAAGTCAGATATTCTCTTATCACAAAAGGGAAAGCAGACATGACCAGCAGTCATTCTTGTTTTCTTGGTTGCCTTTTGGGGGAAATAAAAGGACCTTACTTACTTACTTAGTCCAGCTACTTTTCTCCTATTTGTTTTCTTTAATACCATGATCAGAAATGTGTTAAGATCCAAATAATACATCTCCCCTGTCCTTGACAGTGAAAAGAATTAAAGGTAAAAATTCTTATATCATGGATTTTCCCCATCTTTCTTCATTGTACTTTCTTACAGTATCATACTCTCAGGATGACTTTTTTTTGCTTGACTAGGTCTCTTGTCCAGCTGCATCTGAATTTTTTTTCCTTGCTGCCTCAAATGCATAGTACCATGTTTACTCATTTATTATTTCTTATCACATTTTGAGGAAGAAACCAAAGATTTTTTTTCTATACATAATTACACTTTTGGAGGCTTTCCTTATCAGCAGCAGTTTTGAATCCCTCAAGGTTTATCAGGACTAGTTATTTGCTAGTTCAGGTAAGTGATTTAACACTTGACTCAGCAAATTCTATTGATAGTTACCCATTTGGATTAACTAGAACTTATTTGTCATCTTGTTGAATTGGGTGTGGGAGTTTAGGGTAGGTAACCAAGAAAGAAAATTAGATACCTGCTCCGGAAATCTTTTTTCTGAACTCTTAATTTGCAAGTCGCCCTGCAAGGAGACTATGTTTGAGGTTTTTTCATGGGACTTAAATACATGATAATGGAACATTTGACTGGGTTGGGAAAGGGAAAAACATATCAGGTTTTAGTGGTTTTTATTTTTGTTTTTGGTTTGATTTCATATTTCTGAGACCAGAAACAAGGGAGAAATACCTGGGGGGGGGGGGAGGGAAGCAAAAATAGGGAATGCAACGTTCTTTAGTGTTCTTGGTATTATATAGAGACTTATTTTTTCTTTTTTCTGTAAGAATGAAAATACAGTCTAAAGCTCTTATTTGGCTTGGAGACAAGTTTGAGATCATTATTAGGAGATTAAAGAAATCCATAGCAATTTAAGGGATGAGACCTCTATTCATAGCCATAAAATCTTTCTTTGTACTCATTTAGATTTATTTGACAAAGTATGTTATTATTGAAGATAAAATTTTAATACATAAGTTTGTCATAGCATCCTTTTGATAATCATCATGAACTCTATGAAGTTTAAATTTTGTTTATTTTGTTTTTGTTTCTTACAAACCTGCCACAGGGGAAATGGTCTTGGAATAATACCTTATAATTATTTCAAAAGATCTGTAATTTCATAGGTGTGTGTATATGACATCCTCCACTGCATTTCCCAATCCTTTCATGCCTTAGCAGTTTGATTCTTTTCACATTCATGTTGTGTTTCTCTTCAGACTATAGGCAAAAGGTCTGGTTCTGGACTTGTACTTAACACTTCCAACTTGGCAAAATCTGCTGAAGCTTGCCCTCTGCTGGCATAATATTTTAAAAATAAGGACACCAAGATAGATGCTGGATTCAAAGTCCATAGTGCTAACTATTGCACAATATAAACAGATGCCTTATCACTGTGTAATTCTTTACCTTCCCCAAAATTTCCTAAGTACTTCCAATTTACTAAAAGTCATCTGAAGACTCACTTTCTTTTCAGTTAATGAAAAACTATCATAAATGGAGAGAGGAATGTCCAGAAATAACTGCAGATCTCCGCCCTGGAACTATCCTTGGCCTTTTGAATTCTGGTTACCATGCGGTTCTGAAATCCAGAGACCCAACTGGAAGCAGGGTTCTTATTTATAGAATTGGTAAGTATTAAGATAACACATCTTTTACCCTATTATTCATCTATGTTAACTTTGCTGAGACCATAAAAGAGCTAGCTCTTAGAATAAAGATATAATCAGGCATCCAGAAATTCAGAGCAATTCTGGAAATTGAGAATAAAACATCCAGTTATGTGAAGACTCCTTTTGTTATTATTCCAGTAAGTCAAAGACTTGTGATTTCGACTTTCATTATTTCCTACTATCTGTAGTGTCAACCTTAAGAAATGTAGATAGTTAAGAGAAAAGGATGAAAAAGTGAAAGGAGAAGAAGGAAGGGATTTAAAAAGTCTAAAAAGAAAAGAGGAAGGAATAGACACATGGAAGTTTGCAAATAGTGAATAATGACTCGATACAAATACAATACAAATAGTCAAACAACAATGTGGAATACTTAGAACATGATTTCTAGAGGCAAAGCATAACACAGAGGACAGCTCTAAGAAGGATATATAATTCATTGGCATAGAACAAAAGGACGTAATCCACATGAGTTAAACCATAGCATTTAAAGGTGGCATTCTTCTAATTCTCACAATATACATTTTGCTGAATCCCTTAAATTTTTCTGGACTTCAGTTTTCTCATCTGTAGAGAGAAAAGTGTTGCATTTGTAGTCAGAGGATCTAGTTTTGAATCCTTGCAGTGGCGATTACTAACCTTACAGTTTATGGCCTTTGGTTTCCCCAATTGTAAAATGATGAATGAAGATTGGAAGAGATGACCTCTCAGATTCTTTCCACCTCTAAATCTATGATGCTATACTCTTTTTATATTTACTTCCTCAACCATTTTCCTCTTCTCTATTTCAGTTTTCCTCTTCCTATTTGTCCTGCCTTCTCTTTCCTCCTTTTTCTACCTATCCTCCTCATTGCGTTTCTCCCTTTTCTCCTCTCTCTTTTCTCCCCTTTCTCCTTTCTCCTCCCTTGCCCTGCCCTATTGACAGTACAAAGATCAAAAGAAGTTTATGGGAAAAATATTTCCTCCCTCCTATGATTCTTCCTGGTGTAGGTTACTACCCTACCATGCCTTTCCCTTTCCTAATAGTTGTGCCTAGTTAAAACTAAATTGAGAAGACATAGAACTTACTTTCACTTTGCTTGAGGCTCCCTGTGATGATCTAATACATAGAATCCTCTACTTAAAAGAGAGTTTACCAGTCATTTTTATGGTCCACATTTTATTCTAGTGCATAGAAAACAACAGCTCAGAAAAATAATCATCCAGCTCCTATTTCACCACCACCAATGTCAGGGAACTTTACAAATCCTATCTCCTGTTTTCTAAGCTAATTATTAAGAAAATTTTTCTTATATTGAACTAAAATACTAATTGCTCATTGGTCTTAGTTTTGCTACATTGAATCACTCAGAAGCAACTCATTTCCCTTTTTTTTTCCCTGGCAAAAGCCCTTTAAATATTTAAAAGAAGCTATCATATTCCCCAGTGTTTTCTTCTCTGGGTTAAATGCCCTTAATTTTTTTTTTTATCCTTGCCTTCTGTCTTAGCATCAATACTGTGTATTAAGGCAGAAGAGCAGTAAGGGCTAGGCATTGGGGGTTAAGTGACTTGCCCAGGGTCACACAACTAGAAGGTGTCTCAGGCCAGATTTGAACCCCAGGACCTTCTGTCTCTAGGTCTGGCTCTCAATCCGCTGAGCCACCCCGCTGTCCCGTAAGTGCTCTTAATTTGTTTATTCCATTCACATATGACAAAGCTTCAAGTTGCTTCATCATCCTAGCCACCTTCTTCTGAAATTTTGCAGCTTATTGATTCTTTTCTTGTTGACATTCAGAACTGAACATGATATTCCAGGGGCCTCATCCTCATTGGGTACAGTGACTTGTGAATGCAGCCTAAGCTTCCATTAGCTTTTTTAGCAGTCACATCATACAGTTAACTCACACGAGCTGATAATTACCTAACATCTCCACATGGAGTGCCATCCAAATATATAGCCCCCATTTCAGATCCATACTGTAATTTTTTCACTCCATTCACTTTATTCTAAGAAGAGATTTAAAGAACTTTCTTGGATAAAGGAATGCTTTTACACATTCTAAGTAACCAGTGACAGTGAAGTTTCTTAAAAACAAAACAAAAAAACACCCTATAGGGGCTTTGTTAGGAGAAGAAATAAGGAAAGGTATGGAGAGAAGAGAAGAATTCCAACCTACTACAGGATGGAAGAGGAAGACAAAGTGAAAAAACAAAACAAAACACAATTTGAATCTCTTTTGGAAGAGGAGGGAGCTGATAAGGTAAATTCACAGATATTATCAGGTGAAAGATTATCCAATAAAGGTTGGAGGAAGAAGAGAAGATTAATTATGGCTGGTGAACATTGTTTACATATACCAAGAAATCAACAAGTCAAAATAATAATAGTAAAAATAATAATTATTATTATTATTTAGCATGTATATAGTGCTAGGCATTGTGCCTTTATAGTGTTTTTTATAAATATTTTTTCTATTTTTACAAATTTTTCCAAGCACCTTGCAATTTTTTTTTTACATATAATATCTCATTTCATCCTTATAACAAACCTGAGAGGTAGCTGCTATTATTATTCCCATTTGACAGTTGTTAAAACCCTGTTGCCTTCCTGGAGAGGGTATCCAAGATGTGACAGAGGACGTCATAGGATTTGTAAAAACAGACTATTACTTAACCACTTTTGGAGATTCATATAGGTGTGACTGAACCTGTCAGAAGGAACCCAGAATGAATTCCTAAAGACAATGAATTCTTGGGCAAGAAACTGAAAGGTGATATCCTCGTTATTACCTGTTAAAGACAAAGGATCTATAAAGGGAAAGCAAATTTTGGAAGAGAACAGCTGGGTAAGAAGATGGTATCTGAGAATGGATTTGGATTTCAGGACCAGGGCTTAACATTGGAATAAAATTAGGGATAGAGTTTGCCTGACAAAGACTGGTAAGAATGTATTTATCTGTTATTTTGCAAATCTAATCAAAGGGACTTTAAGCTGCAAAGGATGAGGTGAGAGACTAAACTGCCTCTGTATTTCTATATCTCTACAAACTAAATACCATGAAGAGTAGCTACAAGGAATGAAGAAAAGATACTGATACTCCTAGAAATTCACAGGAGGGGGAAAAAGTCCAAGAAATACTGAGTAGTAAAGTTTATGACCTCAAACGTTTATACAGAAATGAACAAAGAATAGGTAGCAAAGTGACCTGGACGTAATTATATTTCACTTTATAAATATCAATGAGACTTGGTGGGATGAGACCCATGACTACAATCTGGCTCTGGATAGACAGATGTCTTATTTAAAATTAAAAGTATTAGATTTTTTCTTTTAAAAAAGGAGGGGCAGGATCGCATTTTTATTAATAAGATATACTCATATAATGAAATTCAGGAATAAGATGGCATAAGGATGGTGAAGAGCAAATTTGGATGATGGTCAATGGAAGTATTTTAATTTTGTCTTAAGAGTATGCCATAAGGGCAATTTGGTGACTCAGTGGATTGAGAGCCACACCTAGAGATGGGAAGTCCTGGGTTCAAACTTGGCCTCAGACATTCCCTAGCTTTGTGACCCCCATTGCTTAGCCTTTACCTCTCTTCTGCCTTGGAACCAATACACAGTATTGTTTCTAAGACTGAGGGTAAGGGTTTTTTTTTTTTTTAAGAGTATACTATAGATTGACCACAACTAAACTTTTTATTGAGTTATGACACAATAGTGATGGGGAATTTAATCTGCCCAAGATATCTGTTGAAATTCTCTTTTTCTCTACCAAAAGCAGGATAGCTAATAGCTTCTTGACTTACCTTAAGTCATTTCATCTTTGACAGCATGTTTTTGTTCAGTCTTGGCTGGCTACATGACCTTATGGACTTTTCTCTATGAAGTTTTCTTTTTCTTTTTAATTTTAAAAATATTTTTCCATGTTTCCATATTTCATTTTCTCTTTTTCCCTCCTGCCCTCCCCCCTCCCAGATCCAATAAGCACTTCCACTGGGTTATACAAATGTTATCACTTATACCTATTTCCATAGTGTTCATTTTTGCAATAGAGCAATCTTTTAAAACCAAAACCACAAATCAAATATGTACATAAACAAATGATAAGTAATTTGTTTGTATTCTATGTTTCTACATATGGAGTTTTCTTGGCAAAGATACTAGAGTGGTTTGCCATCTTCTTCTCCAGTGTGCCCCCATTTTACAGATGAGGAATTGAGGTAAATCTGGGTTAAATGAGTTGGCCAGGGTCACGCAGTTAATAAGTGTCTGAGACCACATTTGACCTCAAATTTTCCTAGTTCCAAGTCCTCTGCACCCCCAGCTGCCCTTTTACTAGATATAGGAACTAACTTCTGGATTTAAGTCTCCCTCTCCAGAAGGTCGAATAGTTTGCTAGAGTGAAAGTGATAAGGGACAGATGACAGAGGTGAGAAGGAAACTGACTGCTATCTTTGAGAATTTGTTAGAGAGAAGAGGAAAGCTGCCTGGATTCTGACATGCACTTGAGATTTTGGGAGAGCAGGTTTCAGAGGATTCAAAGGAAGGGTGGAATGGACAAAAATTCTGGAGGGCAAGCAGTTAGGAAAAATCTTAGGAATGGAATTTCAAAGACAGAGTATCACTGCTGCTACCTGAAGAGCCTGGTTTGTATGCATAGCAATTTTATTAATCCATTTAGATTTTCAAAAGATATATTTAAAAGATAAGGGCAAGGATAAGATGAATGCAAAAGTGAGACATAACACTGTAAAAATAATGTCAGGAGAGCTAAAATTTAGAATGAACCAAGGCATAGAAGGTAAAACTAAGGACAACAAAAATATATATTTTTTTAATTTTAAGCTATAAGTGCATACTCCAGATTCCATTTGGCTGCAACTGCCTATTAAAAGACCAGGAATATAGCTAGGTAGAAGAGACAGACTTTGCCCCTTAGGGTTAGTTTGTATCTGGTCTTTTTTTCTGCCTACTCAGCTACATTGAAAGAAAAAAGAGACTTGGAATTTAAAAACTAGGGAGCCCCTAATTTCAGAACTGCATGGTGGTTATTGAGGGAAATAACCATTATCTTGTTTATAGTTTAGCTTTAAGAAATTAAAAATTGAAAGATTTATAGAGTGCTCCCCATAACCAGGATAATGTCTGTGAGAGACTCAAACCCCTTACCAACAAATGGAGTCCAAAGAAAATACTAATATTAGCTACCCTGGAGAACTCTGCTCTTGGTTCCAAAGAATTTGGAGCTTGGGGCTGACAATTTTTTTACTGGGAAGATTGAGAAACTTTAGTGACCAAAGCTCTGAGGGAACAAGTTTAAAGAAGATTTTTGTTGGTTCCCAGGGATGTATTTCAGCCCTTTCTGAAAGAAAAGGGAAAAAAATAGCAATTTTAAGTTAAGACATCACATCAGGACATGTTCTTCCCCAAGGCAGAGATAGCCAAAAATTTCAGTGGAGCCAGAAACTGAGAAAAATGGAAAAGTGGGGGTAGGGTTGGGAAGTAATGGGAATATTGGGCTAATTTCCAGCACAGCAGCATCCAACTGAGCAGCATTGAAAAGCATGATGAAATCACTAGAAAACATCAGAAGCCTAGCATTTAAGGAATTATTTCTCCATATATACACCCTGATGATACATATTATTGAAAGTACACTCTTCCCACAGAAACTGTTTTTGTTTGTGAAAGAATGAGCCTCAGGTTTATAAGAGGAATGATTTGTTGCTACTTTTCTTACCAGGCCATTTTATTAAATATCTTTCTTAGGAACTAAGTATGTCATCTGTCTATTATCAGCAAACATATTGATATAGTCTCCCAAGCAATTTTTTTAAGGTATGCGAATGCTCAGAGTACCTTGAAAGTGAGATAGTCATTGCCCAGGGGACAGACCCCTCATGAATTTGGAGGAGAGGCATTCCTCACAGGATTTAAGAATATATTAGAGAGGGACAGCTAGGGGATTCAGTGGATAGAGAGCTAGGTCTGGAGATGGGAGGTCCTGGATTCAAATGTGACCTCAGATACTTCCTAGCTGTGTGACTTCCTGGGCAAATGACTTAACCCCAATTGCCTAGCCCTTACTTCTCTTCTCTTATGGAGCCAATACCTAGTATCAATTCTAAGATAGAAAGCATGGGTTTCAAAGCAATATAGTGGAGAAAAGTTCACAGAAAGTATTGGACTACTACTTGAGGTACATGTGATATGATTTTTGACAATATAGAAAAGGCAAAACTGCCCTGTTCTTATGTTGCTTCTGTTTTCTCTACCAAGGAGAATGACCTTTGGACTAGCAAGGACAGAAAAATAAAAGCAGTTTGGGGAATGATAGGGAGTTTATGTCCAAGATGAATAAGGAGATCATAAGAGAATATCAACCTACCCTTGATGAGTTCAGATCACCTGGCCCAGATGAACTACATCTTCAGGTACTGAAAGAAATGGTGGAATGATTACTGAGCTGTTCTCAGTGATATTTTAAGGAAAATAGAGACTTTAATGGAAAATAGAGAGGCACTGAAGAACTAGGAAAGTACAAACATTGTCCTGATGACTTTTTTCTCTTTTTTCTTTTATTTAAGGCAAAAAGCAGAAACTACAAGCCATAAACTAGATTGTTTGACTTTTGATTCTTGGCAAAATTCTAGAATGTGTTTTAGAGATAGTTAATAAATGTCTGGAAATTAATTAGTAACAATGAAGAGCTAGCATGGCCTCATTAAGAATGAATCATGTCAAGCTCACCATATTTCCTTTTTTAGAAAAACTGAAAAATTAAGGGAATGCTATACATAGATTTTAGCAAAATCTAAGCCTTCTCATTTTATGCTTTTGGAAAGATTTAGGGATGTGGACTAAATGATAGTACAGTTAGCAGATTGCCTGGATCTCAAAGAATAGTTGTCAATGCTCTTGTTGAATTGTCAAGAGTTCTCCAATGAGGTGCCCGAGGGATCTATGCTTTTAAACATTTTTTTCAATGACCTAAATAAACGCATAGATATTATGTTTATCAAGTGTAAAGATGACAGAAATCTGAGAGGAATAGCTAACAATAGATGATAGAATTAAGGTCTGAAAAGATTTTAACAAGCTAGAATTTGGGGTTGTATCTTGAGACACAATGGAGCTGTGGAAAAGGTACCAATTGGAATTAGGTCCTAGGCTTAATTTTATCTATTACAAAACCCTAGATAAGCAAGTTATTTCACCATTCTGGACCTCAATTTCCTCACCTGTAAAATAAGGAAATGCCATTATATGGCTTCTCAATACCCTTCCTGATCTTAATCTATCCTACTCTACTCTGACTAAAATGAAAACTAATTAATATAAGTGTAAAACCATATATATGTATATATATACATACATACATATACATGTGCATATATAATACTTTATATGTACTTTCATATAGAAATTAGTTTTAGATATTCAGTATGGAGAAGATAAGGCTAGATACCAATTCACCTGGAGATCTTAGGAGACTGCATTCACTATAGGAATCAACAGTGTGATATTCCAACAAAATAAAGTATCTAACATGATCTTGGGATCCACTGAAGGGTATATTGTTGTTGTTGATGTTCAGTTGTTTCAATCATGTCTGACTGTGATCTCATTTGGGGTTTTCTTGGCAGAGATACTGGAGTAGTTTTCCATTTCCTTTTTTAGCACATTTTGAAGATGATGAAATCGAGGCAAACAGAGTTAAATGACCTGCCCAGGGCCACACAGCTATTGAGTAGCTTAGGCAAGATTGAACTTAGAAAGACAAGTCTTCCTGACTCCAAGCCCAGTGTTTTATCCACTGCACCATCTTTATAGCTTCCAGGAATAAGGAGCAGATAGTCCCTCTGTACTCTGCCCTAGTCTGAAGCACATCTAGAGTTTGGTGTCTAATTCTGGGTATCAAATTTTAGAAAGGAAATTGATAAGGTAGAAAAATTTCAGAGGCCAATCAGAATGTCAAAAGTTCTTAAGTACATGTCATGAAGATTGGTCAGAGGAGCTAGAGGTGTTAGCCTAAGGAAGAAAAAAACTTTGGGGTGGGATGAGAATGATAGCTGTTTATGAACATCTGAAAGTCTATCATGTGAAGGATTCTATTTGTTCTCTTTGGCACCACAGGGCAGAAATAGAACCAATGAGTCAAAATTGTAAAGAGACAAGCTAAGGTTTGATTATAAAAAGAAAAATTCCTAAAATTAGAGCTATCCAGAAGTGGCAGATGCTGTCTCAAGAAAGAATGAGATCCTTCTCATTGAAGTCTTCAAGCAAAAGTGGATGTGTTGTAGTGGAGATTTTTTTTTTAGTATGAGATGGATTATGAGGGGTGAATTTCTCATCTACATGTACACCCTAACCATTTACATCACCATGTGTATATACTCTTCCCATTCTTATGGGGAAAACTGGTGGGTAACTTATATATTATCTGGGTTATACTACTTTTATTCATGGAGCAGTGAAACTATTTCATTTTTGAGGACCCTTTGAAATCTGAAATTCTGTGGATAGAATATATACCTAGAAAAAGTATGCTTCATCATAGTATGGAAGTGAACCCAGGCTCTTAAAGGATATATTCATGGAAGACACATTTTGCTAGGTCCTACCCAGCTGAAAACATCTCAGACACAGACCTGATGATGGACTGTGGTTACAGAATATCCTCCTTCTATGTTGAGTTGTTGATTTCTAGTTTGGCCACAAAGTGATAAAATGTTTGGCCACTACAACCCTTAAAGACCATCTGCTATCTTGTATAGGATTTGCTCACAAAAATACTGATCCTTGAAGGAAGTTTATCAAAAGACTGAGTGAGAAAATTTCTTTGTCTTATGCCATTGGGAACATAGAAAACAGTTAGGGGGCAATATCTTCCACATACACATGAAAAAGGGGACATAGAAAACAGTTAGGGGATAGTATCTTCCACATACACACAAAAAAAGCATCTTTGATGACAGGAATAACCAGAAGAATACCATCCATCAAAACACACTTATTGAGTGTTTACTGTGAGCCAAACACTGTGCTAAGTGCTGGGCGTACATAGAAAGGGGGAAATAACCTCATTCTAATAGGAGATACATATTTACAAAATAGATGGGAGATGATTTCCTAGAGACCATTTTTTGAACCTATACCCAGAGCCCACAGAATGGAATCTTTTGGTTTTACTTCATATTGTATTTCTCTTTATTACTAGTAAGGATGTGTGTGTGTGTGTGTGTGTGTGTGTGTGTGTGTGTGTGTGTGTGTGTGTGTGTTTTCTAGTAACATTGAAAAGTCCCTGAGTTCTTTTCCTTGGCCACCAGGGATTCTGGTAGGCAGTGAGATTCAAGTCACGAATCCCATCCCTTACATCACCCAGACACAATATTCTAGCTTCTGCTAACTTAGTCCTTTTCACACTTGGATATTGTTGCAGCAAGTATGTCACTAGTAGATTGAAGAATATCATTTAAAATTAGATTTTTCATTTATTATTGAAATTCCAGTTACGAATGGGCTAGCTTTCTTTTAAGTGCAAAAACCCATAGGCATGAGCTAAAATTAATGAAATGTCCTCAGGATTGAAATCAATAAGGGCACACAGGCATTGTGCTAAATGTTAGGGATTTAAAGAGAGACAAAAGACAGCCTTCCTTCCCAGTTACTCACAGCCTAATGGGGGAGACAACATAAAAATAGTTATGTACAAATAAGGTATATACAGGATAAAATTGAAATGATCATTGGAGGGAAAAGCACTAGGCATTAAGGAGGGTCAGGAAATATTTATCTTAGAAGATGGAATTTTAGTCAGGACTTGAAGGAAGCCAGGAGACAGAACCAAGAGAGTGGGGAACACTCCAGATAAGAGGAATAACCGAGGCAAATGCCTGGAGTTGGGACATGGGATGTTTTGTGTGGGGAACACAAAAGAGTCCAATGTCACAAATATAAAATGTTGTACTTTAGGCTTATAGTCATTGGGCAGATTTAAATTTATCCTTTATGCCTGTCTTCTCTTGAAAAGGTTTGATATATCTTTGCAAAACTTGTTTAATTCTTTTGGCACGTGATTTAATATCTCCGTAGTTCTATAATGTGGTATTTTATTTTCAGCACAATGGGACCCAAAGCTTTTCACAGCTTATGATGTCTTTCGAGTAAGTCTTATCACATCAGAGCTCATTGTTAGGGAAGTAGACACACAACGGAATGGAGTCAAAGCTATCTTTGATCTGGAAGGATGGCAATTTTCTCATGCTTTTCAAATCAGTCCATCCGTTGCCAAGAAGATTGCTGCTGTGCTAATAGTAAGTTTAATCCAATAATTTTAAGTATTCGATTTCATATTTGCAAACAATATTTAATTTGGTGACTTTTTGATTAACTAAGTTGAATTTAGTAGAAGACAAGTATTAAAATGCCCTTGTTCAAGAAAAATGAATTCGTTAATATTACAATTTATTATTATTTAAAATTATTACTCCTATCCCAATTATTATCTACCTATCACTTCATTTATTATGAGTGAAGCAAAGTGAAAGGGAAGCTCTATCTGATGCAATGTGATGAATCAAGTCACTTGTCTTGACTTTAACTGAAGCACACATGTAGCACCAGACTATGTATGAGCTTTTGCCCTACTGGATCTTTATGGTTTCAATCAAAATGTTTTTGCCCTCACCTTATTAAACTTTGTAAATTTTGTAACATATAAATGAGTCCCAAGTAAGCAATAGACTTCTCTCTTTTTGTAAAACAAAAGAAACCCACATATGCAAAGATACACATAATAGCTCAAATGTCATGACATTTGGGGGGAAAAAAAAACTGTGTAGTGTTGGCTGTGGGCAGGATCATTTCTTTCCTTTTTGGACCTAGATCATGCTATTCACATAGGAGGCACTTGATGTTTGTTGAATTAGTAGGTCAGAAGTTGATTTGAGAGAAACATATCATGAGATACGCATTATGTACATTCAGATTTGAAATTGGGGTGTTTATAGATTATGTTATTGTTGTTTATTCTTTGTGACCCTATTTGGTGTTTTCTTGGCAATGGAATGCTTTGCCCTTTCCTTCTCCAGTAGATTAAGAGGTTAAGTGATTTGCCTAGGGTCACATAGCTAGTAAGTATCTGAGGTCAGATTCGAACTCATGTCTTCTGACTCAGCCCAGTGCTCCATCCATTGAGCCACCTCACTCCTTATACCAGTGTCCAAGATGCATGATGAAAAACTTTGGCCAAACTAATTATAATATGTAGTTGAGAGGGAAAACAGGTCTTCTATTAATTTTCCATGTGGATTTTATGATATTTTCCCCCTTGTTTGAATCATCAAATCTAAATTCCTTGCCTGGGGGCAGCTGAGTGGCTCAGTGGATTGGATTGAGAGTCAGGCCCAGAGACAGGAGGTCCTGGGTTCAAATCTGGCCTTGGACACTTCCTAGCTGTGTGACCCTGGGCAAGTCACTTAATCCCCATTGTCTAGCCCTTACCACTCTTCTGCCCAGTATTGATTCTAAGATGAAAGGTAAAGGTTTTAAGAATGAATTAATGAATTACTTGCCTTTTTGTTTACTTTTATCTGTAAGTCAGATAAATGAATATTTTTTAAAATCATAATTCTGATTTGGCTTTGAGAATTATGGATATACTAAAAGAAGTATTTTACTTGTGTGTTGTTTATAATAAAATTGTGTTAATATTTATTTTTTATGCTTTTTTTTGCTGACACATTTAAAATTTTTTTTAAAGGACTCTTTTCCCTTAAAAGTTCGTGGTATCCATTTGATAAATGAGCCTATAATCTTCCATACTGTCTTTTCTCTGATTAAACCTTTTCTGACTGAAAAAATTAAGCAGCGGGTGAGTAAATATTTTCAAAACACTTGTTCTCTGCTAATATGCAAGTTACAGTTTCACAGAGCATATCTCCGGATCTTAGGCCCCCACTGCCTAGCCTTTACCACTCTTCTGCCTTAGAACCAATACCCAGTATTGATTCTAAGATGGAAGGTGAGGGTTAAAAAAATAATAATAAATTCCTTGCCTATTTGTTTACTTTTATCTGTAAGTCAAATAAATGAATAGATGGTATGCAGTGTTGGAACTGAAGTCAAGAAGACCTGAGTCTTCTGAGTGTGAATCCTGCCTTAGGCTAGTGGTATTCAAGTCATTTAGCCTCTCTTAGATTCAGTTTCCTCATGTGTAAAATGAAAATGATAACCTGCCTCATAGGTTTGTTGTAAGAATTAAATAAGGTAATTTATGGAAAGCAGTTTTCAAACATTAAAGTTCTACATGAATGCTAGCCATTATTTTATTATTAAATATATTAATAATAATAAAATACATTAATAAGTCAGCTCATGTTGATTTTTCATAAAAAGTTAGAAGGCAATAATACATCTATCTCAGTTCCAAAAAAGTAGAAAAATGTTAACAGTTCAACAGATAGAAGTCAGAAGTGACAAAATGGAATCAAATAGATTGATTAGGCAAAATTAAAAGGCTTCTGTCAAACAGAACAATTGAAACAGAATAAGAAGACAAAATAAATTGAGAAAAATTTTTGTCATCAACTTTTTTTTCTTTTTTTTTAAATAAAAATTAGTGGTCTGGTATAGAAATGGCTGGGAAGTGATACAGAGGTCTGGTTCTGGGGAAGATAAGCTAACAGTTCCCCATATGAGAATCGTCTCAGAGGTAGAGTTCAAGTGTAGAAGATGGGGAAAATGGCCAAACAAGATATATGGCCAGTGTTACAAAAACCTGGATCTGTGCACAATTAGGCAGAAGTTTGACACCCCCCCAAATCCAAATGTTTACAATATCTCTGCCCTTTAAACACTTCTAAAGATGGAGATCCTACCAAAAAAAAAAAAAAAAAGATTGCATTTTTTTGCAATCATAGGATCATTGATTTAGAACTTAAAGCTAGAGATCATCCTAGTATCATCCCCTCCTTTTACTGAGGAGAAAAAATGAGGCACAGAATGTTTAAGTGACTTACTAGTCAGTGGCTGAGTGGTATCAAAGCTGGATTCAACCCAGATCCTCTGGCTCTGGATTTACTTTTTCCTTTGCACCAGAGCGATATAAAATAATACAGCTTGCTAATATCACGTGTGGGGTTCTGATATTAAGTTGGAATCAAGCAATCCTAACATGTCAAGATAATTATAAGGTGCTCAATATATTTAAGTATTTTTATATAAATATATGTATTTATATATAAATAAATAAAATATTTTAAAAATATTTCATGTAGCTTTGCCTAAATCATTCTTTCTGGAGGTTGAAATAATTTTTTTCATGTTTTATGGAACCAGGAAGTAACAATTTGCCATCACATTTGTAATTTTTTCTATATCTAAAGATCCTTATAGACTTCGATCATTCTGAGAAGCGAGCTGAATGAAAGCCCAAAGACCAGGAAGAAAGTTAATTAATCAAGGAAAATACCCCAGCAAATAAAAACTGCTATGAAAGACTCAAAATAGGAAGGAAAGAAAAATCAAACCAGTTTTCTCCATCTGAGCTATTCAAAGTACCCCGTTTCATTTTCTTATTTAGGTTTTCCTGAGCCAACTTCAACCAGTCAATCTTATTTTTAATTTTTGAGGACAATCAAGAACATAGAGCATTGGGCAATACGTTTGATATTTGAAGAGAAAATTATTCTTTTTTTAAATTTTAATTTGATTTTGGAAAAAATATGTCTATTGTCATGCAAAGCACACTTCCATGTTGGTCATTGTTGTAAGAGAAAAGTCATTCATAACCAAAACCTCAAAATAAAACCGAAAATACACTGATGTGAAAGACAACTGCAACAGTTCTTTCTCTGGAGGTGGACAGCATTCCCCAGATCAGTGTACTGCTGAGAGTAGCCAGGTTTTCTCAGATAATCATCATTCAGTATTGCTGTTATCGAGCACAATATTCTCCCCATTGAGAAAGCTATTCTTACAGCAGAGTGGTTTTTCAGTTCTTTCTCTCATGATAGTATTTTTTAATACTCACAGTGATAAATTTCAAAGATTTATAAAACTGAGGGTTTCCAGACTTTTAACTAATGATAATTTTCCCTTCATTTCTAATTGACCCTAAGGAATACAAGACATTATTTTTAGCACAATATACCTAAGATGTGTTTTAATAATATTTATCATGATCTTGTATGATTCCAAGAATTTATTGAGCGTCATTCAATAGAGTACTTTGCTGAGAATCAGTTATATATCTGAAAGTGTGGAATTAAGAAAATGTGAATTTTATATTATCTTATTTTTCTTTCAAAAAGAAAAAAGATTCCATTTCAACCTATCCCCATGCATTTCCCACATAACTATAACCATGAAAATGGTTGTAGAGATTCCAAAGAATCAATGTAAATATTGAATGTTCCTGTATTTAAAAATTAGGAATTGATGTCAAAATCAAACTAGGTTCAAAATTGAGGATGGTATAACCTTTAGTACTGGTATTGTTATTAAATGCTGGAGGGGAAAAGAGGCAGCTAGGTAGCTCAGTGGATTGAGAGCCAGACCCAGAGATGGGAAGTCCTGGGTTTGAATTTGGCCTCAGACACTTCCCAGCTGTGTGACCCTGGGCAAGTCACTTAACCCCTATTGCCTAGCTCTTACTGCCTTGCTGCCTTGGAACCAATACAGTGTTGAGCCTAAGATGGAAGGTAAGGGCTTAAAGAAAAAAACAACTAGAAAAGATGTTTTCTTTAATATAATATAATATCAAATCTCCATCTCAAGTCTTTCAAGTTGTTAGAGCATCCCTGTTGTACATTGTAGACTTTCAGTTGGAAATAGGTTTTCTTGTATTTCTTTTATGCTGAAAAAGGGGAAGAACAACACTTTCTAAAACTACTGTTTCTTTCAGATTCATATGCATGGATGTGATTATAAGCAAAGCTTATCCAAGTATTTCCCAGACATTCTGCCTCTGGAGTATGGTGGGGAGATGTGTTCCATCATGGACCTTTGCCAAGAGTGGAGAGATTTTATAATGAAGTCTGAAGATTATCTCCTTAGTATCTCTCAGGGTATCCAGTAAGCTTTACCATAAGAGACATGATTAAATGGGTTGTGCTAATTCAAATCTTGGAGAAATGATTCTCCACGGTATCTACATGGAATTGTACTATTTAAGGAATTTTACCAAACGCAATCTTCTAAAATGTGAACTTCAGAATGTGAAAGTACTTTAGTATTGTAGGAATTTTTATACTGATTTTTTTCCACTGATTTTTAGAAAATTGTGTTGTTACTACACCTTAGAAATTGCTGCTTCTTTATCTTGAGTAGGGTGTGTTAAAGTGAGGCATGACAAGGTGAGCTCCATTATAGGTCAATCACATGCTTTGGCATAGATGCCAAAGCAATCCTCCTGTTCTTCCTTAAACAGTATGAAGACAGTTCCCAATTCAATAGACTCTGTGGAGTGATTCATCCAAAGAGAGAGAAACAAAACTCATCTTTGCCAAATGTAGTCCAAGTAGTTTGGGGATGATAGAAACAAGTGAGTCTGGCACCTAACTTGTGACGTTATAAAATTACTTCCTCAGGCTAACAAGATAAAGAGGGAAAAGAAAGAATTCTTCTCAGGGAAATGGCATTTTAGCTGCTTTGCACAATGAAACACCTTTGCTGAAACATGACAGAGTTATGTACTCAGCGTGTATCATATAACAATCTATGTGAAAGTACTCACAGAGCTAAGGCAAAAAAAATGTAGAAAATATTGTTGCTAATAGTGTTCCAATCCTGGGGTGTGTGTGTGTGTTTTTTCTATAGCTATGTACTAATCAGGCTTTTAATTTTGACTTCTGGATGAAATAATATTTTTAGGAATTTGGAAATAGTATCCATTTGTCTTATATAAACTAGTTTTAACACAAGCACAATTCTAATTAGATAATAGAAACCTAGAATTGAAGAATAAGAGTTCATAGTATGTAATATAGTTGGGGAGCAATTTGACTTAGTGGGGAAAAAAAACATTGAATTTCGAATCAGAAGACTTAGAACTCTTTTATTTACTTGGCTGGGTGACTCCTGGCCATTTTCTGCCCCTGCTTCCTCATTTATAAAAATATCAGGTAGGATTGGAATTCTAAAACCCCATTTTAGCTTACTGTGAATTCCATGAAGGAATGTCAATTGTCAATCTAGAATTTTTTTTATAAACCCTTGTACTTCAGTGTATTGTCTCATAGGTGGATGATTGGTAAGGGTGGGCAATGGGGGTCAAGTGACTTGCCCAGGGTCACACAGCTGGGAAGTGGCTGAGGCCGGGTTCGAACCTAGGACCTCCCGTCTCTAGGCCTGACTCTCACTCCACTGAGCTACCCAGCTGCCCCTAGAATTTTTTTTAATAGTAGCAGCTGTGCTATTAAATTAAGAGGCTCTAGAAATGTTATTCAGTCTTCTAAAAATTAATGCAAGTCTATTGGGGCCCCTCTATCAACAAAAGATATTTTCCCAGACCTACTACCAATGGCTGAAGCAACAAATATAAGCAAATACCTATTGACCTTCATATATGTGTTTTCTCCCTCTCCCTGGTCCTGTCCCTCAACTTGGTATTCTATGGCCTCCTAACCAATACTCCCCCCAAAACACTAAAAAAAAACGTGAAAGTAGAAGCAGAAGAGATCTCCACCTAGGGAAGAGTGCTGCCACAGATGGACTTTTAGACTTTGGGTTCACTATGATGACCGAAACCACACATAAGGAGCCCAACTATAATTAAGATACACTGTCTACACTTTTCCTAGTGCAAACACTTTAAAAAAAGAAAATAACTCAGTCCTGATATTTAATATATTTACTAATATATTAATATTTGCTAATATATGTTTAATATTGATTTCAAATTATGATACAAGGTTCTTCATTTACTATTTTGCCATTTTTATTTGTTTCTTGAATTTTAAAGAAGAAAAGGGTTTTGGAGCTGCCTTTTCATACAAGTAGAGTACTGATGTAATGGGATCCTTGTTGAATGGTTATAGAAGGGGGTTTTTCCACCCCTAGTATAAGAAAAAAATACTCTTATTAGGTGACACTGGTATTATTGATGCCATGTATCTGTGGTCTGTTTACATTATTCTTATTCTTTTCAAGTATGCAAATCTCTTTTTAACGTTCAAGAAATAAGTATCATGATATTAATTAAGAAAGCTACCATGAATTAAGTCTATGAGAGAGTATCAATCACCATGGGAAATTCCCCATATGGGGACTCCCTCCACCAATATATTGTGTTCATTAATCACAATAGTATCTACACATATATTTATATTTTTCTAAAATATGTATAAAGATTTATTCAGTCTATACAAGGCTTCTTGAATTTACAGATTCAGATGTGGATTCACAGACCAGTGCCTCATAGATTGGGAACCACTGTTCTATAGGAATGTAATCAACCCCTTTTTTAAAGGACATTTAACCTTGGTTTAACAGTAGGAAGTTGACCTCAATTATCCCATTTCTCCTTCCATTTCTAGGAGGGAAAATACATCAGAAAAATGTGTTTCTAGTAAACTAGGTGCTTTCTTACAGTCACTTGATGAATGTTGGGAATGGATGAATGATGTTTATTTCTGTATGACTGTAACATTTATTCTAGCTCTTTGGTAGTATGCTTACATGATTTTTCAGTGGGTATTTCTTCAGATTAAAACACATCTATCTGAAGGCTTTCTTTATGGTAGGAAATCAGCTCTAAAATCATTTGTATAAAATGTGAAAGTACATTGAAGAAACATCATAAAGAATACTTTGAAACAAACAGGGAATTTTTGTGGTGTGTAGTTGTTGCTGTTTATGTTCAGTCATTTTGGTTCTGTCTGACTCTTCATGTCCCCATTTGGGGTTTTCTTGCCAAAGATACCGGAGTGGTTTGCCATTTCCTTCTCCAGCTCATTTCAGAGATGAGAAAACTAAGGCAAACACAGTTAAGTGACTTTCCCAGGGTCAAACAGCTAGTTAAATGTCTGAGGCTAGATTCGAACTTGGATCTTCCTGATTCCAAGCCTGGCGTTCTATCTACTGCACTACCAACCAACCCTAAGGTGGGTAGGCAGGCTGCAGTAGAAACAGTGTCTGCATATTTGTTATTTTCCTGTGATTGTACCAAAAAGTGCCTTTAAAAGATAATTAAATGTTGAATCTGTTATTGAATTGTACAAAAGTTAATTTTTTATTTTTGTTAATGTTCATAGAGTAATAAATACATTTCACATAAACTTCAGTATCCTGGATTTTTAAAAAATGTGTACAAGGCATTTTTTTCCAAGAAATAGTTTTCTGCCAACAAAATCAAGAAGCATGCCTAAGCAAGAATGTATTATTTAGAATAAAGTTTTAGGCCCAAGGTAATTAATTTCTTCCTGCTGCTCAGCAAAATTCCAACCATTTCCCAACTGTCAGTTGGTACATATTTAGAGATTACAAGTTATTTTTCATATAAGCTAAGCACAATTTTTTTTAGTCTTGACCTGTGATTCCGTTGGTATATAGAATTAGCCATGAAGAAATTTTCTTTATCACCACACTCCTGAAATAATGCATTCCAAAATCTGTTCTCTACTCTCTGATCTCTCAGGTTTTTCGTCACTGCTAATTCTTCCTCAAACCCAAAGCTGGATTTCTTTGGCCATCATCCTACTCACAAGCTACTGAATTGTGCTGACTAGGTCCACTGCAAATTTTTATGTAATTTAATCTCAGCTGGGCCCTCTTGGCAGTAAAATTATCCCTTTCCCTAATTGATTCTCTATTGACCTCCCCACAGTCAATTTCACACTTTTCCCTCACACACAGACACACACAATTTCAGACTTTCTCTTCTTAAGATTTCAAGGTCATCCCTTCTCTCACTTTAGCAAGATGCTTTACCTCATGGTTGACAGAGAAAATAGACATCATCATGAAATCTCTCTTTATCCTGATTCTCAAATAAGAACACATGCACACATACAAATACAAACATACTTTGAATGACCTCCTTAGTTTTCATGAGAACTAATATAATCCATCTCTATGTATATTACTATCAGATCAATATATCCAGTCTTTGTCTAACTTCTAAACTTGACATTTTGAACAACTTGCCTCATGAGAATTTAAAACTTGACATATACAAAACAATTTATTCTCTTTAATCCTAACCCCCCCACCTATACCCCACCTATATTTTTATAGGTGGGAAATCAATCATTTTCAGTTGTATCTGAGTCTTTGTGACTCCATTTGGGGTTTTCTTAGCAAAGATACTGGAATGGTTTGCCATTTCCTTCTCCAGCTCAGTTTACAGATGAGGAAACTGAGGCAAACAGGATTTAGTGACTTGCCCAGGGTCACACAGCTAATAAGTGGCTGAGGCCAAAATTGAACTCAGAAAGATAAGTCTTCCCAACTCCAAGCCCATCATTCTATCTATTGTTGTACTTAGCTGGAGTATATAGGTCAAGCCCTTTTCAGGACTACTCATCTATCTCACCAAATGCTCTAAGAAGCTGTAGCAGGCACAGCAGCCAGACCCTAGTAAAACCATCTGGACAGATGGGCTAAACTGGGTAGAGGGTAACAGAAAGACCTCAGAACCTATCATTGACTCAAATGGAAACATTGAAAGAATAGGCAAACAAAAATTATTTGTTCCGATGACCATGAGGGCAGCTCAAGCAGGCTCTATGAAGTTCTTAGAGCTTGATCAGACATTGAAGAAACTAAAATCAAGATCATCCACTGAATCCTGGGCCATCACTTGTCATTCTGATTTTCTTCTTGCCCTTAGACTTCAGTGACTCTGGAAGAGAGAGTGAGACTGAAGACTACACAACTCTGCTTCACCTAAATCCAATTTACTGCAAGTAAAGACATCATCCCATGCTGCCATTGATTCTCTTAAAAAATGAAGGATCAATGATAACAGATGGGAAATCTAATCTTCTAAAGAGATCCTAGTACCTAATTATTATTAATTTTATTTTTTGAACTACCTTCTGATGAATAAATAAAATTTCCCACTACTTTTATTCCCTCTGTAAAAGCAAATTATACTTGTACAGGTGTGCTACCAGGAAGTAATTTTCAGGAACACCTAAATTGTTTGACAGTTTCAGAAAACTGGAGGAACATTGAAGCATCTGTATTCTCTGTCCTCATAGCCTTGATCAGGCCTTGCTTGGCAAAATATAATACCCATTCCTATTAAAAACCATAGTGAACATATATAGCATATATATTCATATATGCATATGTAGTCTAACATGAAATACATATAGTGAATTAATATCAATATATAAAAGTAAGAACCATTCCCCAATGGATAAAGTGATAAAAAAAGACCCAGGAATAAAGTTTTTAGGAAAATTACAATTACTGACAAACATGAAAGATTCCTCCTAAAACTAGTAAGAGAAAGGGAAAATTATTGAGGATCTATCTCAATCTTTCCTTTCGAAACAGCACAGAAAATAATAGCCAATATTAGAGAGGCTGTAAGTGTAATAATTAAAAGGACCACTAATGAATGTTACATAGAAGGGAGATAGAGAAAGCCTATGTGGTGAGTCTCTCTTCCAGCTTTCCCCTGGGACCGAATATACACTGGGAGACTTTAAGGAGGTGTCACCCCGAAACTGGATGGCCGTGCTGCCCTACAGGAGTTGGAAGCTCGAGGCTTTCCTATAAGAGGAGGTATGTGGTACCTCAATCCAATCCTGAATAAGGACAGGGTTCACACAAACACCCCCCCCAATCAGTTAAATTCACAGTGGGTGGTCCAGCTTCAAGATGGAGGCAGCCAGACCAAGCTGTGGTTCCCCTCTCCCTTGTTGTCTCTCAGGCACTCTGGAATGCTATCTGACTGTTGAATGGCTTTTTATTATTCGTAAATCAGGGATTGGGGAAAGGGGTGAAGGGCAGAGGGATTTTTGGATGCCCTCTTCGCTATTCCTATAAGGTCCGTCACTTAGGTGGGAACCCTATTGGTTCCCACTCCTAAGCTTCTCCCCTTGCCCCTTCTTCTTCTATTTCTATTTCTATTTTTCTGTTTCTATCCTTTTCTATAATTGTAAGTTTTGACTGAAAATGGTCTCTCAGCAAGGTTGGGTAATGGGTGAAGGAGACTAAGAGATTGCTCTCAAAATGGAGTCCAAAAACTTAGTTGACTTGAAGTCTTGATGGGTGAGATGCGAGAGAATGGCTTTGACCAGGGATTCAGGGTTTCAATTTCCAAAAGAAATATCCTCAGGAAGCCCTCGGGACTGGATCCAAGCTGGGATGTCCACCTCCTCCCTCTTCCCAGTCCTCCACTGGAAGAGCTCTCCTCTCCTCTCCTCTTCTGAGTCAATTCCCAGAATCCTCTCTGGTCTCAACTGTCAGCAACTGCCTTCTCTGGTTCCTTTGGTCCCATCTCCCTTGCACAAGTCCCATTCTTACATAAGAAGACAGGTACCTAAATATATATCTAGTAGAATTAGTAACAGGTTCAGCCATTTTTGGAAACAATTTGAAATTGTGTAAGAAATGTCACCAAAGTGTTTATTTCCTTTGACATAGTTGTCCTACAAAGTGTCTAATTCCTTTGACATAGTCATCCTACCATTGGACATTTAGCCTAAGGAGGTCAAAGATAGAAAGAAAAAAATACTTGTACCACAATTTGTGGTAGAAAACACATGGGGGAACAAGTGAATGTCTATTGATTGAGGAATGGCTCAACATTGTGGAATATGAAAATAAAAGAATGCTATATATTTTTTACCAATGTTGAAAAAATAATGTGAGATTTTTTTTTTATGGATTGGCATAGAGTGAAGTTAATAGAATCAGGAGAACTATATACAACTACATTAATGTAATAACAATCAAGGAAAACAACACTAAAGGGTAGACAAATTCTAATTGATTTTTCAGTCCCAGAAAGTTGGGAAACAATGGTTATAGAATATAATATATAACACTAGATATCAGGAAATAACTGACGTAAAAGCAAAGGACACAGCACTAACAATTAGGGGGTCACAAAAAACCTCATGTAACATGCACCTGAGCTGAGCTTTCATGGATGATGGGAATTCTAAGAGGAAAAACTAGGACAGGACATTTGAGAAATAGGGGAATGGATATTCTGGATAAAGTTGTAGGGCAAAAAATGTAATGTAGAGCACAAAGAAGACCAAGTAGTTCTATTTGATTGGAATATTAAGTCTATGAAATAACAGGAAATTGAACACACATGGAATAAATCTTCAATGACAAGCTGGAAATTAGATCATGAATGGTTTTAAATACCACATTGAAGATGACATTTTTTCTAGAGGAAACAAGGTATCATTGAAACTTCTTAAACATGAAAAATAACAGGATCAAATTGTACTTTAGATGGATTAATTTGGCAACTGTGTGGTGGATGGATTTGCTCAGGGACAGGCAGGTAGTTAGTCCTCTTGGGCAATTGTTGTAGTAGCATGTTACTGTGCACCCTGTTTTTGCTTTTCTAATTAAAGTTAGATGTTTAGAATATCTGAAAGAGAAATAATATACTTTAAAGTATGTTATTTAGTTGAATAGGCCTTCAGCTTCACTCACTTTCTAGCTCTTGGATTTCTACTCTTTTACAGTCCAACATCACATGGCTGAGGCTCAAGGACTAGTAATCTTTGCAATCTTTTATCTGGCCTCAAGGGGCAGATTTTTACTTTATATTTATCTTATTTTCCCAGTTACATGAAATGACAATTTTCAACATGTGTTTTCCGAAATTATAAGATCCAAATTCTCTCCCTCCATTTCTTCCCTCCTTCCTCCTTGAGATAGCAAGCACTCTGATCTGGGTTGTACTTGTATGATCATGCAAAACTTATTTGCATATTGGTCATTGCAGTGAGAGAATACTCATATAAAACCCAAACCCTAAAATAAAAACAAATAAAATAGAGTGAAAAATATTATGTTTGCCCTGGGTTTATTGCTCTGGGATTTTTCATCTCCTTAACAGGAGAACTAGACACCCAATGATTCAATTCCAAATCTTCCTCCTTTTCCTGGGGAATAATTTTACTTTGGGGTACTAGACCAAGTACAAACATAAATCAGATATGAAATATGTAGTTTTATTCCCTCACAGCAAATGGAATGCTAAATAACAAAAAAGCATGAAATGATTATGATGTTGAGAGGCTAATTAATTCAAGCTTTGTTGGCACTTTTGCAACAAAACTTCTATTTCGTTGACATTTTACCTTTACTCATTGGATCAACTTCAAGAAGACTCACTCTTTCAGGTATATCTCCCTGTCTCTTCTCTCTCTCTCTCTGAACCACCCTCTGCCCTCTATCCCTCTCTGTCTCTGTCTCCCACTCCTGCCCCTACTTCCGCTCTCTCCTCTTTATGTGTCTGTTTCTCTGTCTCTCCCCCTCACCTCACACCCCTTTCTCCTGTTTCTCTTGGTATGTCTATCTCTGCCTGTCCATTTGTCAGATTCTTCCTTTCCTGTAGTCTGCCTCTGCTGCTGTTGCCATTGCAATTGCTCTGGTAGCCACTCCCCTGCTGCTTGGAAAGGTGAAGACGCCAAGTGCCTTTAAAGAAAACCGGAATGGGAGGCAGCCCTGCCCCGTCCTAGGCAGACGCTTGCTGTTAGTAGCCTAGAAGGACCCAACCCTCCTGAGTTCTGAGTCCTTCTTACATCAAAGGATCTGCAGGAAAAACAGGCCTGAAGAGATGACATCATCCTTTTATAATGTGAAATCAGTTGATTTTAAGCAGCATTTTTAAATTTTTTAATAAACTCCACTTGAAATATTCTTATAAGTTAATTATTGGCAGTCAGAAAAATAGTTTTTGATTGGGTAAAATCCACTCACCCCTTCTTTCTCTTTGCCTCTGCCTCAGTCAGAACGTGTTTATGCCATTTTAGATTCTTTTTCCTTTTATTAGCTTGTTTGGAAACCCACACCATCTTATCAGCCTTCCTGGGCACAACCTTCATTCAAGGTCTTTGTATACTTGGAAAATGATGTTATTTAGACCAATCTTCCTTTGATCTTGCATGTTTCACTTTTCTTTCCCCAGCATCTTTTCAAAGCTTCGACTTCCATTTGTAGCCCATATTTTACAATGTAGGTTATGATCCTTATGGTACTGTAGATTTAAAGATGGGAAAGGACGTTAAAGGCTATCAGTTTCAAGCCCCATCTTTTTTTACCATTGAGGAAACTAAGACACAGAGCTTTATTTTAGAACCTTGTCCAGGGTCCCACAGGTAATAAGTGTTTGAGACAGAATTTGAATTCAAGTCTTCATGATCCAAGTCTAGCACTCTACTAATTATACCAAGCTGTGTTCAAAATTCATTTAAACTAAAAGTATCCACTTTGGAGAATGTGGGGGAAGGGAGAGACTGGATCTTCCATTTCACTCTGCTTTCTGACCTGAGCCAATTTTTTCCTCCTTAGGCAATCTGGTCCCCTGCTGCTACCATGCCAATGCTGAACTTAGTGTGGACCCCCAATAGTTTTAGCCCCCTACAGCTAGCTTAGCACTCCCTCACCATAGAAAATCCACTGTCTCATTCTCCCAAGAAGCCTGGATTTATGGCATGAGGTACCACACCTGGTAAGAATCAAGTTTCGAAAATGTTTAGATTCATTTGGATTGCATAATCTGTCACAAGAATAATACTAAAAGCAAGAATAGTTCATAGTTCAATAATCACACTTGTTTTCCAAAGCATTTCCCCTTGTAGTATTATGTCGTCTCTATTGACTATATCGTAGGGGTACTACAAATACTATGAAGGCAGAAAATCATGTATAGTCTGTCCTCAGAATGGTCTTACTCCTGGGCAACAGACCTCATTGGGGTGATTTCAGGGCAGGCAGGGAAGGCCTAAAAAAATTAAAAAACATCTTTTCTTGTCCCTGATTATTATTGCTTCTAGTTGTTAGTGAGAGCTCAGTAGTCGTCTTTGATCCTTATTAAAATGGAAGTAATTCTCAGAGGAAATACTTCAAACTGTTATCATTATGCATAGTTTAATAAAAAAAATGAATGATCTGAGAGTTTGGACAGGTCACTGAATACCTGTTTTGGTGTGCAGGTGAATTGGTAAGGGAAAGGTAAGTTTACTGAAGAGTTCTCTAAGGGTTAAAATGAGCAAAGGACTCAGACATTGCCTTATGGCAAACTTTCCCTACTTCACCACCATTGTGAGATGCAAAAAGAATAGAAAATCTGCTGACATGAAAACCTTGTTTGCCCTTTACATCTCACTAATTCACATTCACCCATTTTAAGGCCTCTATTAACTCCTCCTAAGGCTTCTGTAAGAGTTCTTGTTTTGTTCACAGAAGTAGGAGTCTGGAGCAATCAGGAAACTTTTCTAGCTAGTTTTCCTCATTTCCACATTGCCTATGTGAGAAAGAGCACCAGGGATGCCTTTTTTTCCAGAGCGAACCCTTTAGCCCTTTCTGTGTATTCTTTAAAATGAACATTGCACAAGAGACCTCTTCTTATTAAAATTTTTCTGACAACTCTACCATGTCACTAACCAGTCCTACAGCATGCTGGTGACTAAGTGGAGGAGGAGGAAATCAGTGAGGACTTCTGGAAGTGGTGAATATGAAACTGGCTTTAAAGGAGATAGATGGACAGAGATGGGTATAGAGGAGTTCTCCTTTTCTATGTTTATACTAACATTAGTATATTATATATGATTCCCTCTACTCATATATCCACTATATCCTAGTTGAAGCCTTTATTACCTCTTGTTTGGAGAGTCTGCCTTAAATCTTCTCCACATTCCAATTATAAAAGATAATCTAATTAAGCAACTTAAGCTTATATTCATTTTTTATGACTCCATATAAATATATATTCTCCTTATGTCATCCTATTAGGTAATCAGGGTTTTAATAATAAATTGTAATCACAATAGATTTAATAATAAGAAATAATTCTAATTATTAATTAACTGTGTGTGTGAGAATCAGTAATCAATAATTGTAGTATGCATAAAGATAATAATAGAATTCCCTGTAGATATCTTTTTCAAGGAAAGTTTGTGCATGCTTTCAATGTCTTGAAATATATCCAAAAGTTTCTGAGGCTATTATCTCATTTGCCTTCAAATCTACAGAATAGGCTTGGTTATCCTCATTATTATCATATGGGATGGAGGGGCACATAAATCTGTCCTAAAGAAAAGGGATATGACAAGTTCTGACCTTCTTTATAAAAATACCCCCAGACTTTTGTCAAGAAGATACCCAGGCTTCTTGCAAAAAAACAAACAAAAAAAAAAACCTCCAACTTTCTTGTTAGGAAGATGTCTAGCCATCAAATATATATATATATTTCCCTTGTCAACTTGAAATCTGGAGATCCTGAGTTTGCCACCGTCCCCTGAGAACTCACCCCAAGGGAAGTCCAAGATTCCACCATTTCAGAATGAACAATAGACTTTAAGGCCCTTATCCTTTGCCTTCTAGAATATATATTCCATGTTCTTTGCTTCTTTATAGTGGTGGGTACTAAGTTGTGAGTGATCCTGACTGACTCCTTTGGTACTTGGTACTTTGAACTCTTTCTTTCTGTCTGCTTATGATATTTTTTTCTTTGATCTGTGTATGAAAACTCCTACAAATGATAAATCAGAAAGGGAAACCCTGGGATGATGTTACTATGGTTAGCCAAGAGTGTTGGTTAGCTAACCCTCAGAGTAACCCTAACTGACTAATCAGGGAGCTGATGGCTTCTCCCTGCCCAGCTAGCCCTCTAGCAGAGAGCTAGACAGAATAGCTTGTTGTTTCTAACAGAAAAGGGGGCCCTCCTAGAAGATGTTGGTTGATTCTAGTCAAGAGGGATTTGACTAGTGGACCCCAGGAGAGAAACCCCTTTTGCTGACAGAGAGGCTATGGCTGTGCTCTTTCTGTCCCACTAGAGCAGGGTGAAAGAAATGGGGAAGAAGAAGTCTGTCCAGGATAAAGACACCTAAGGAATTTAGGATTGGCTTTTGTTCAGGTCTTTGCCTGAACTTCCTAGGGGTCTCCTCCTGTGCAGGCCTTGCAGGGGAGGAGGCAATGGCAGACACCTCAAGATCTGGCTACACTTGAGGCTTCTTAGAGCCTTCCCCTCTAAGGAACCCTTTCTCCCTTTAGGCCCCCCTTCACCCTCACAGTTTTATCTGACTGCATAATAGTAACTGAAGGTTCTTTAATAACCAGTTTAAAGGGAAGGGGTCAGGATGGAGGGAATTAGGATTTGCCCTAACCTAAAGCACAGAGTGTTTTCAAGTCTCTCTCAGATGTGGAGGTTTCTTTCTTTCTATCCTATGCTGTTACTATGCTAGTTTGCTTGAGCTCAAAGTCCATAGCAGTAGTCAGCAAGTGAAACAGGGTCTTGATCTTCAGGCCTGGCTTAGCCTGTCTCTCCCAGTTGTTCTCCTCAAGGCAGGCTTTCAGTTCAACCAGCTCCTAAAATCATTGTCCTTCGGTAGCTCAAATCTCGGGGATCAGGGCAGAGGCAAGAGTTGGGAAAATCCCAAGAATAGATATGGTTTCTATCCTGAGAGGCAGAGGGCAAGCTCCTTTCCCTCTCCAGACCCAGGACAGAACCCTCAAGACCAATTGTCCTTTCTCAGAAGTCTCTCCTCCTCGCCCCTCCAACTGCCTTCTTTGTCCATCAAACCTCCCAACATTCCAAACCATCTCTGCGCAATTTTCCCTACATCTGAAAGTTCTGGATTTATTTCTAATGTTCCTGGGAGTTTTCATTTTGGGGTTTCTTTCTCCTGGTAACCAATGGATTCTTTCTATTTCCACTTTGTCTTCTGGTTCTAAGAGGTTTAAAGAATTTTTAAACCCATAACTTCTGTGTATTGGCTCCTTGGTGGAAGAGTGGTAAAGGTGAGCAGTGGGGGTCAAGTGACTTGCCCAGGGTCACACAGCTGGGAAGTGTCTGAGGCTGGATTTGAACCTAAGACCTCCCATCTCTAGACCTGACTCTCAATCCACTGAGCTACCCAGCTGCCCCCGGTTTAGAGAATTTTAAGATTTCTTGAGGTAAGATGTCTGGATTCATTTTTTGGTCATAGTATTCAGATAGTCCAATAATTCTTATATTTTCTATTTTTCAAATTTTTACTTATTTTAATATTTCATATTATCTCATGGATTCATTGAACTCTATTTGGTCTGCTCTAATTTTTAGTGGGCTTCTGGCGTGTGCACAGTTTTAGACTTCTTGTATCAAGTTATTAATCCCCTTTCCAATTTTATCTTCTCTGTCTTTCATTTCTTTTCCATTTTTTTCCTCAAGCACTGTCATTCCATTTGTATATGTGTGATGTGTGTATATATATATATGTGTGTGTGTATTTATGTGTGTATATATATATACACACACATATAGTTTTGCTTGTGTGTGTGTGTGTGTGTGTGTGTGTGTGTGTTGTAAAGTTTAGGGGTATTTAGGAGATGAGGAAGGGTATTTTGGAGAGGGGAGAGACGACAGAAAGATGGGTCAGTGACTAAATGATTTGTGGCTTCCCTTCTCAATGTCCCTTACTACTGTGGCAAACAAAAGGAATTCTCTGAAATGGTGGTAGTTTGGAGGCGGGGCCAGCTTCCAGGGACAGAGGGGAACCCTGTCCTAAGGGTTTAGGTGAGTGGGGACTCTGGTCAGCATGGCACGGGGCCCCAATATCCACAAGCCCTACCAGCTCCCTCACACAGCAGATCTGGCTAAGTCAGCAGTTCTAATTGTGGAAACAGGGAGGAACACCTTCTGTGGCTGAGAGGCTGTCTTTGAAATGCCCTCACATGCACCCCACAAGAGAGGTACCCCTGGTTAAGGTAGGCTAAGGATGACAGAACTAGTGTCTTTCAGTGACCTTCTTTCTCTTCTTTAGGAATCTGACTGTGATTTTCTATTCCTGAAGTAGTTTAATTTTTATAGAAATCAAGAAATGAGGATAGATTTGAGGGGAGAGGAGACCCTACTGGGGTTTCTTGTTTTTCTTCGACTGAGCCAAGATGACTCAGCTTCAACTTACCTATCCTCTTCTTATCTATCAAAGTCTCTCTCCTAACTTAACAAGTGGCAAGTGTCCTTCTTGGGAAGATCAAGGGATGGAAAGGATCTTCAGGGTGACTCCCCTGAAGTTAAGGGATCAAACCCTTCTCAGCAGCTTCCGTTGTTCATCCTTCCTCTAATGGAGGCTCTCCAACAACAGGAACCTTCTTTCTCTTCTGAGCAAGGAAATGGAGGCAAGGCTTTTCCACAGGTTGGAATCTAGAGCTCTAGGACTTTGCTCCACATTCAACAGAGTTCAAAGACCCTTCAGTTAGCAGTTTCTCCCATAATCCTCTCACTTCAATTGTCACTCCCTCTCCTTTCACATTCCAACTGCTGTCTGCTCCATCTCAGGGGGCCAAAAAGTCAAAAGCTTGATTCAGTTTATAGTGTGTGTACAAAAACAACCACCTTTTAAAAACTCTTGCTTCATCTCTTCTGGGAATTCTAGATGAATTTGTGTCCAAGCTGTTTTTTACTATGGGGCATTGCTTATAGATGATTTGTAGTTATTTTCTTCCTCAAGTTTGTTTATTGAGATTTCCTACTACCAATAAAAGCTTATTTTATGTTGGGGGTATTTTAGTTTGCCCATTCTTCTAGACTATTTCCTGACTTCAGACTCGATGTTAGAGTTGAACTCTGCCATACTTCTGGAAAGAAGGTTTGGGCCGGTCCTATTGCCACTTTCTTGGCATACTGAATGTTGTGGTATTCTAGGAATTCAGGGTCAGACTGGGAACCTGCAAGCTTTCAGTACTTCCAAAATGGTTGATCTAGGACAAAGTCTGAGTGCTGGCACCCCAGACTAAGCTCTGCTAGTTCCTGACCTAGGTTTGAATCCAAACAAGAATAGACTGTTGCTGGATTCCACTCCCATCAGTCATCTGGAAAGGTCAGTTGGTTTAGAGTGGCAGAATTGTAGGTTTCCCCTTTGGACTAAGATATCTGCCTTGGTTATTCCTCTGTAAGCTGGGACAGATGCTTAAAATTAGGTCCTACTTTGTTCTTGGCATCTAAGCCATATCACTGCTGCTGCTGACTTCTGAACGTCTCCCTTTCTGTTCATCTCTTTTAAACTCAAATCCACACCCAACACTTCTAAAATATTTTCTCATTTGCACTCACACTGCCCTCTGATTAATCCTGTGTGTCCCCTGAGGACTTAACATAATGAGCCAAAGATATTGACCTTACTATATAATTCTATTAATGTTCTCATAGATGTTTTGCCTCCTCAGTTAGATTGGTAGTCAGCTAGACTGTCCTAGAATGTAGGAATTACATATTCTTTTACTTCTTTATGCATTCCTTTCTCTGTATTCATATAGCCGCTGCCCTATTTCAGGACTTTACCTCCTCTCATTCAGATTAATGTAAATGCCTCCTAATTGGTCTCTCTGCCTCCTGTCTCTCCTCAATCTCTCTATCAAATTGAACTTCTTAAACTGTAGATCTAATTATGTATGCCATTCCTCTGCTGAAGAAATTCCATTGTATTCCTGTTGTATTTAAACCCCTGGCATTTAACACTCCTTGGTTTTGTCCTTAACCTGTCTTTGTAGGTTGATTTCATGTTTCTCCTTCCTCATTCATTCTATGTTGCAGTCATGCTAGCCTACTTAATCCCCCCCCCCCCATATACATGCTTCCATCTTTGCCTCTACTTCTTTGAAAAGACTGTTTCTTCTGCCTGACGTGTTCAAATCCTTCACGTTCTTCAAGCCTCATGCTGAGGGTGCCTTCAAAAGGAGTCAAGATCCAACCATTCTGGATGGCGATTTGGAACTCTGCCAGAAGGGCTTTAACAGACTATCTGCCTTTTGATCCAGCCAGAGCACTGCTTGGTTTATACCCCAAAGAGATAATAAGGAAAAAGACTTGTGCAAAAATATTTATAGCCACACTCTTTGTGGTGGCCAAAAATTGGAAAATGAGAGAATGTCCTTCAATTGGGGAATGGCTGAACAAATTGTGGTATCTCTTGGTAATAGAATACTACTGTGCTCAAAGGAATAATGAACTGGAGGAATTCCATGTGAATTGGAATGACCTCTAGGAATTGATGCAGAGTGAAAGGAGAAGATCCAGAAGAACATTGTACCCAGAGACTGATACACTGTGGTACAATAGAACATAACGGGCTTCTCTACTAGTAGCAATGCAATGATCCAGAGCAAGGCTGAGGGACTTATGAGAAAGAAAACTATCCACATTCAGAGGAAGAACTGTGGGAGGAGAAACACAGAAGAAAAACAACTGCTTGAACAAATGGGCTGTTGGGGATATTATTGGGGATGTAGACAATAACTCTAGTCCAACTATCAATAATATGGAATTAGATCTTAATCAATGATACATGTAAAACCCAGTAGAATTATGCAGCGGCTACAGGGAGGGGAGAGGGGTTTGGGGGAAGAGGGAAAGAACATGAAACATGTAACTATAGGAAAATATTCAAAATAAAAATTTAAAAATAAATTTAAAAAGGAGTCAAGAACGAATCTCTAATTTGTCAACATTCTCCCCCTTCCCTCCCTCCCCAAATTACTTTGCATTTAATATATAGTAAATATATTATAAGTAAATATATAACTATATATATATAAATATATATATACACATATAGGCATGTATGTGTGTTTGTGTATTCCTTCTTTCTAACAGAAGGATTCTTAACCTAGTGTCTGTGAACTTCTGTAAGAAAATATTTTGATAATTGTATTTCTATAAAGTTGGTTTCCTTTGTAATCCTGTGTATTTCATTTTATGTATATAAAAACATTATTCCAAGAAAAGACCCTGTGGTAGGCATGGTGTAATTTACCTATAATTCCTGCTACTAGAGAGGTTAAAGCTGACAGATCACAAGCTCTAGAGTTCTGAGCTACCATGGGCTAATGCCAATTGAATGTCCCTATTAACTCTGGCACCAACATGATGAGAAAGGGGTGGTAGAAGAGACACCAGGCTTTGTAAAGAGTTTGGCCACCACCTTCTTTTTTTTAAAACCCTTACCTTTCCTCAATACTGTGTATTGGTTCTAAGGCAGAAGAGCAGTAAGGGCTAGACAAGGGGGCTAAGTAACTTGGCCAGGGTCACACAGCTAGGAAGTTTCTGAGGCAGATTCTGAGGACCTCCTGTCTCTGGCTTGGCTCTCAATCCACCGAACCAACTAGCTGCCCCTAAATTTGGTCTTCTTAAGAACTTCCTAAGAATTGGCCCAGATTAGAAACAAAGCATGTCAGAGCGTATATACTGATTAGTGGTTGGTTTGGGCTGCTGTACTTCTAACCTGGGTAAGATAGAAAAGAAAGGAGAGAAGGAAGGAAGGAGAGAAGGAAGGAAAGAAGGAAGAAAGGAAGGAAGGCTTTGCCAGGTTGTGAAAGGATTTATGACACACAAAAAAGTAAGATCCTTAAGGTCAGAAAATGATTCATTTTTCCATAGTAACCCCAGTTCCTAGCAGAGTGCTTGACATACAAGAAACAATTGTATTGTTTATTATTGAATTGTGGGTATTCAACCATTTTTAAAAAAAAGTTTCCATTGATGTCTTCTGTTCCTTATCAACACCGACACTTTTAAGGTCCCTTATGCTCTTCCCACTGGAGAATTATCCTATTTAACAAACAATATTTTTCAGATTATAAAAAGAAAGAAAAATGACAAAAGGAAAAAAATAGCAAAACCAACCAAAACAGTGAAAAAGCAAGAAACATCAACATATCTTTTTTCCTGAATATCAAATATGACAGCAACATATAGTAAGAAAAAATCAGCAAACAAGCAATAAATAATATGAAGGGCATTAGGGCAGCTAGGTGGTACAGAGGTTAGGATACCAGTTCTGGAGTAGGAAAGACTGAATTTCAGTTGTGGCCCCAGGTAATTTTACTAGCTGTGTGACCCTAGGTAGGTCACTTAACCCTGTTGCCTCAGTTTCCTTATCTGTATATTGAGCTAGAGAAGAAAATGGCAAACCTCTCCAAAGCCTTTATTAAAAAAAACAAAAAAAAAAAAACAAAAAAAAAAACAAAGCCAGGAGACAGGTAGGTGACTCAGTAGATTGAAAGCCAGGCCTAGAGATGGAGATCCTGGGTTCAAATTTGACCTCAGATACTTCTGAGCTATATGACCCTGGGCAAGTCACTTAACTCCCATTGCCTAGCCCTTACCGCTCTTCTGCCTTGGAACCAATACACAGTATTAATTAAAATGGAAGGTAAGGGTTTAAAAAAAACAAACAGAAAGAAAACGCCAAATAGGGTCACAAAGAGTCAGGCATGACTGAAAAGACTGAGCAATGCTCAGTTGCTATATTCCTATGGCAGATCCTCTAAACCCATTATTTCTGCTGAGGGCACATCCATCCTAGTTACCCCCATTCACAACCTCAGAGTCATCTCTGACCCTCAGTTCTTCCCAACCAGGTCTTATTGATTCTACTTCCATTACAACATTTCTTATATATACATTCCTTCCTTCACTCACATGGCCACCATTGAATTTTAGGGCTTCATGATCTCTTGCCCAAACTATTACAATAGAATTTTAATTGACAACAAAATAGACAATAAACAGATAGTTCCTACTATGTGCCAGGCACTGTGCTAAGAGTTGGAGAGGTTAGACTGGAGTGAGGAGAGACTTGAGGCTGGCAGGCCCACTAGCAAACTAGTGCAATAATCTAGGTGTGTGTTGAGGACTTAAGGCAGGTGGCAATGTCAGAGTGGACAAGGGCATACATAGTCTTTCCTCTTCTTAAAGTCAACCCTGATCAAATTAGGCATTTCCTGAAAGGACTGAATTAACATGTAGCACAGTATGTACTCTCAAAATCCTTTAAAAAGGTTTTAAGAATCAAATACTAAGGAATTATTAGGATTTTGTAGCAATACTCTGGGTACTAACATTTTATCACTTTTCTGTTTGCACCTCCCAGGAATTCTGCTGATGTCCCAACTAAGAAAGAAAAATCTATATAGCCCTTTAAGTTTTACCAAGTTTAAATGTTATCTCATTTGATCCTTACAACAAGCCTGTGAGATAGAAGCTATTATTATTCATATTTTGCAGATTAGGAAACTGAGGCAGACATACTGGATCATATAGTAAGCATCTGAGGTTGGATTCAATTGTGGTTCTTGAAAGAGTGAAATTACTGAAAGAATGATATTAGTCACTAGAGGAATAAATAAATAACTTGGAGAATAAATAACAGCCAGTGGGGTTAATTAGGATTGGTATAGATGACAGTTAGGTGGGCAACACCAGAGAATCTGCTGGGGTTTCACTGTGGGTCCTTTAGGTGTCAATCAGGGTATTTGGGAAAGGAGCTTACAGGAGAGTATATATTTTAAAGACACTGGGATAGGGAGTGAAGGGAATGGGTCAATTAAACTTAAGTTACTAAGGGTCTCCACCCAAAAGTCCAAGAGGGAGAAATCTACTCTAATCAGCTACAAACTACCAACTGCCTTAACTCTAACCAAACCCAGGGATTGGATTAGTGGAAGGTCCAGTTGTGTAGGATGGTGTATCTCACGTATGAATCCAAGCTAGATGATCTTCAAGCTGTTTCACTGGAGTCTTGATGGTTTGCTAGTAAATCCAATTAAGGAGAGGGAGTGAGGATTTGATCCCAGTATCCACCACTGAACATAAAACTCAACTCAGTCTTACTCCTTCATTGAGTCTCTTGATTGAAGATGGTCTCACATTAAAATAGGATCCACACCAAAGGAAAAACAGCTCTCTCACTACAGGGAATTAGTGAGAGTCCAACTCTCTCCATCCAGGGATTCAGTGAGGGTCTAACTGACACTTTGCCAGTATCCCAGAGTTCTGGAATCTGCCTCCCTGTCAATCATCTTGCTCTTTGCTAACTAAAATCCCTATAACAGTCTTCTGGACTGTACCACTCAGCTGCAGAATAGATAGAATGATATTAAATTACATACAATTATTTCCCAGTAAACTAGAATCTAGAACATATAGGATTAATGTTTTTTTCTTCAACAAAGTTAAAACAAAGTTGAGTTAGGTCACAGAATCAAGGGCATTAGAGTGAGAGGTGGCAAAAGAATCCATTGTAGAAAGAGTAGGACAAAATTTGTGTCAAATAAGTAGAGTGTGGGCACTGACTTAAAATAAGAGGGGAGAAAGTATCTTAGGTCCTCTGATTCCAGACTTAAGACATCTTAATTTCAGTATGTCTAAAACAGAACTCCTCTCTTTCCCCTAAGACTTACTCTTCTTAACAATTTCCCTATCACTTAAGTCAGTCAGGTGTGTAAAACCTGAGTCATCCTTGTCTGCTCATTCTTCCTCTCCCAACATATCCCAACATCTCTAAGTCTTGTCAATTCTGTCGTCACAATACTTTTTCCATTAGTCCTTTTCTTTTCCCTCATAATGTCACTTTTCACCTTACTTCATGCCTTCATTGACTCTCACTTTAATTATTCTAATAGTTGATACTCTCTCTCATTGTCCTCTTTATCCTTAATCTCTCTCTCAAGCCATCTTCCACACTGATGACAAAGTAATATTCCTGAAGCACAAGACTGACCACACTGCTCAATAACACACACACACACACAAACACACACACACACACACACACACACACACATACACACATGCACAGGCATACACTCCTATGAGCTGAAATTGGTGAGACTGATTTTTTTATTTAAAATGTTTATATACACATCAATATAATTTTAATAATTATTTTCTGAACATTGTACACAGTAACAGCAACATCGTAGAATGATCAAATGTGATAGACTTTGCTACTAACAGCAATATGGTGATCTAGGACAATTCTGAGGGACTTACTAAAAAGAATGCTATCTAGCTCCAGAGAAAGAACTGTTGGAGTAGAAATGCAGATGGAAGAATATGATTTATCACTTTTTTATCTGGGTATGTGATATAGAGTTTTAGAAGATTATTCTTATGAATAATATGGAAACATGTTTTGTGTGATAATACATGTATAATCCAGAGCTGCTCACCAGCTCTGGGAGGGGAAAGGGAAGGAAGGAGGGAGACAATTTGAATTACATAACTTTGGAAAACTCAGGTGGAAATTTATTAAAAGAAAAAATAAAAAAAGGAGAAAATAATTAAAAAAAAGTTTTTAAAAAAAATTTTTGACATTTTGTGATCCATGTTTTCTCCCTCTTTCCCACCTGTTTGCCCTCCCCAAAGACAACAGGTAATATGATATAGGTATACAATATATATTTCTACATTCACCATGTTGTGAAAGAAGACATCTTGCTTACACTAGAGAAAAGTTCATGAAGGAAATAAAGTGATGAATGGTATGCTTCAATCTGTATTCAGACTCAATCAGTTCCTTCTAAGTTAGTGAATAGCCTTCTTCATTATGAGTACCTTGGAATTGTCCCGGATCCTTGCATCGCTGATAATAGTTAATTCATTCACAGCTCATCATCGAACATTATTGGTGTGTACAATGTTCTCCTGGTTCCACTCACTTCATTTTACATCACTTCATCAAATATTGTTTTCCCTTGGGAAATCTTTTTTTTTTTTTTTAAACCCTTGTACTTCGGTGTATTGTCTCATAGGTGGAAGATTGGCAAGGGTGGGCAATGGGGGTCAAGTGACTTGCCCAGGGTCACACAGCTGGGAAGTGGCTGAGGCCGGGTTTGAACCTAGGACCTCCCGTCTCTAGGCCTGACTCTCATTACACTGAGCTACCCAGCTGCCCCCCTTGGGAAATCTTACCTGTGACTATGAGATAATTATAGTATGTTGCCTTCTTTGAAAGTGTGAAATGAATTAATGAAAAAGCCTATATTAAGTGCCAAGTACTGAGAATGAAAAAAGCTAAACAGAGGGGCAGTTAAGTGGCTTAGTGGATAGAGAGGCAGAACTGGAGACAGGAGATCCTGGGTTCAAATCTGGATTCAGATAATTCCTAGCTATATAATTCCAGGTATTACCCTTCTGCTTTAGAACTGATACTTACTTTTGATTCTAAGATAGAAGGTAAAAATTAAAAAAAAAAAACTCGACAGTCCAGCTAATTAGATTATATTAAATTATATTATCTAATACATAATATTTAATTATATTAAATATAAAATAAACATGTTATACATTCTATAAATAAATAAAATATATAATATCTAATTATATTCCTAAAAATAAGCTCAGCTATAGGAAGGTTCAGGACCTGACAGGAAGCTTCAAAGACCTAAAGATACTATGGAGGGGCAAGATAAAAAGTTCCTAATGTCCTTAAGTTATATCAGTAGTTCAAATAACAAGTTGAGAGGTATACAGGATACAGAAGTAGGGTAGGTTGTAAGGCCTGGAAGGAATAGAGCTGATGGCTTACACATCATTCAAATTATGTGAGTATTCAAGGAGAAAGAGGAAAAGGGGGAAAGAAATGGGTCATCCTCTTGAAGGTCACATGGGTTCTGGGATGACCTAGTGCCAGAGAAGGAGACAAGGGAGGAAGGCAAAGGATAAACAGTGTTCTTGTGTCAATCAATTTATAATCAATAAACATTTATTAAGTACCTTTTACATGCTAGGCACTGTGTTCAGAAATAGGGTTAGAAAAAGAGCAGAGGACATTCCCTGCTTTCAAGGAACTTACAATCTAATGGGGAGACAACATGCAAACAAATATTTTGCTGCAAGGAATGATGAACATGATGATTTCAAAAAGAGATGGAAAGACCTACATGAACTGATGCAGAGTGAAATAAGCAGAATCAGGAGAATATTGTACACACTAACAGCAATCTTGTGGGATGATCAATTGTGATAGACTTAGCTTCTGTCAGCAATACAATGATCTAGGACAATTTTGAGAAACTTTTGATAAAGATCAATACGGGAATATGATTTGCATGATAATGTATGTATAACCCAGATAAAGGTGCTTGCTAGCTCTAGGAGGGGGTAAGGAAGGAAAGGAGGGAGGGACACAATTTGGATAATATAACTTCAGAAAACTTATGTGGAAGGTAGGAGTGAGGATGATTTAGGAAAAAGATAATGAGTTCTACTTTGTGCATATTGAGTCTAAGATATCTCCTGGATATCCAGTTTGAGGCAAATGGAGATCTGAGACAGGAGGCCAACAGAGAAATTATGTTAGAAAGGTAGATTTGAGAACCATTAGCATTGGAGATTTTAATTAAATGTATAGGAGATGATGAGATCAGCAAGTGATATAGTATAGAGAGAGAAGAGAAAAGGGCCCAGGACAAAAACCAGAGGGGCACCTATGGTTAGAGGGCATGATCTGGAGGAAGATAAAGCAAAGGAGACAGATAATAAATGGTCAGACAAGTAGGAAGCATACTCAGAGAGAGTAGGGTCCCAAAACTTAGAGAGAAGAGAGTCTCAAGGGGAAGAGAGTGATCAAAGTGTCAAAGGCTACAGAGAGGTCAGCAAAGAAAGTGAAGAGCCATTAGATTTGGTGACTAAAAGATCATTAAGAACTTTGGAGGGGGCAACTGGGTAGCTCAGTGGATTGAGAGCCAGGCCTAGAGACAGGAGGTCCTAGGTTCAAATCTGGCCTCAGACACTTCCCAGCCATGTGACCCTGGGCAAGTCACTTGACCCCCATTGCCCACCCTTACCACTCTTCCATCTAGGAGCCAATATACAGTATTGGCTCCAAGATGGAAGGTAAGGGTTTTTAAAAAAAAAAAAAAAGAACTTTGGAGACTGCAGTTTCAGTGGAATAATAAGATCAGAAGTTGGATTATGAGAGGTCAAGGAGAAAGTGAGAAGAAAGGAAGTGGAGACATCTATCATAGATGACCTTTTAGAGTTTAGTTACAAAGGGTAGAAAAGATATAGGATGACAGAGGGAATGGAAAAATCAAGTGAGAGTTTTTTCAGGATAGGGCCAACATGGGCACATGTATAGGCAGAGCCACTAGAAATGGAGATACTGAAAATAAGTGAAAGAGTGGGGATGACAGAGGGGACAATCTGTTGGAGGAGATCAGATGGAATGAGATTATGAACAAGTAGAAGGCTAAGCTGTAAGTCCACTTCATCATGTGAAGCAGGGATGAAGGAGGAGAGAGTGGCAGAAGGTGTCTGAGTGATAGGAGATGAGAAAGAGGGGAGAAGAGGGAGTTCTCAAGGCAAATGGCCTCAGTGTTTTCTCTAAAATATGAGGCAAGGTTCTCAATTGAGAGAATGGGGGGAGGGAAAGGCTTGGTAGATTTAAAGACAAATGAAAAGGTTTCCAAGAGCCACTGTAGAGAGTGGAATAGTAAGATTGCCCGATAGCAGTGAGGGTTGCTCACGATGAGGTTATGTAATATAAATTTGTAGTAGACCCAATTAGAACAGTTGTGTGTTTCTCTACCTTCAGCAAGTAGCACATGTGTAGAAATGAAGGTGATCAATGGTGAGAGTGATCCAAGGCAGAAACTTGGAGACTCAAGAGGGGAGGATTGTGTAAAGTGAATTGGTTCACCAATGAGTCACCATGGAGACAAGAGAAGAGGATAGATGGTGCAGAAGAGATGGCCTGGGAGAGAATTGAAGGGACAAAGGATTGGAGGTCACAGTGTAGATAAGAGCATGGCTATGTAAAGGAAGGCAGAGAGGAGGGAAAAGCTTTGATGCCTCTCTGTCTTAGATGGACTGATGTCCTTATAAAATTCTCCTTACAGAGAACATTACTCCCTAGTTTTGAATTATCAGATGAATAAGGATTTCTATCATTCCCTTACCTGCCTTACACCATCCCTGTCACATAAAATACTACTATCGTTTCTTATCTTCTCCTAATCTCAGCTCTGATATTCAATCAAATTCATTCATTTATCAATTTATTAATTTAACAAAAGCATTGCAATGGTATAGTAAGAATTTTCAAAAGGTACCATATCACTGTATATAGAGAGCTAGCCTTGAAATCAGGAATAATCAAGTTTAACCCCTGCTTATAACACTTTTAGGAGTGTGAGGTGGCCAGTCCTGTGCTTTAAAAGTATTACTTTGTCACTTGTGTGGAGGATGACTTGCAAAAGAGAGGATAAGGAGACCAACTCAGGGAGGGTGTTAACTATTGGCTCTGTGATCACAGGCATGTCATTTAATCTTTTGCTGGCCCTCTAGACAACTCTTTGAAATTTTTACCAATAAATTACTCAAATGCATCAATGAAAGTCTTTTCTATACCAGTTCTCCATATCCATAGAACCTTAAATATGGATCAAAAGCAAGATAATAGAAAGAGCCCTGGTCTGGGTTCAAATCCCAACTCTATTTCTGAAGTGATAGATACAACTCTGAGTATTTTAACTTCTCTTTAGGTTATTTCCTCTTGTCATCTATAAATGAAGAGGATGGAGTGGAAAATTCTGAAGCCTACATCTTGTGGTTCTTTGACATGTGTAAGAATAACCTAATAGATAATGCAATTTAAAATATTTATTGAAAGGACCTACTAAGACCATGCTCAATGCTGTGATAGTGATGATTAAAATAAAGTCCCTTTTTTATGGAACTTATAATCATAATAAAGAGAATTTTTGGCTCAACTTTATTACAACCATTTACTTAAGATGAGACATCACATAACCAGCTAAAGCTGTAAAATTAACCCGAGATATCAGCTATAGCTCTAATATTAACTGGTTAGTTCCTGCTCTGTCTGCAAATTTACAACTTGAGATGTCAACTATAGCTCCACTGTTTACCAGACAGTTTCCTGATTTATCTGATATAGAACTTCACCTCTTTTCCTCTGTTCTTTGGTCTATAAATCATCATTCTCTTATTCACTATTTGAAAAACTGTTGTACCCATCCTACTTGTGTAAACAAAACTCTCTATAAAATTGCCAAAAATGTTACTCAAGATTAATCGAGTTTTTAAATACAGTGAGTCTATACTCTGAGCACAATAAATCAGTTTTTTCTATTTCTCTACATCATCAGCCATATAATCAGCAACAGTACCTATCAATAGATTCTCTGACAATATTTGTCACATAGTCTAATAAGGAAGGGAAGTTATATACAGTTATACAAGACCATATGTGAAAATAGTCAAATAGTTATAAGAATTCAAAGTAGGAAAGATTTCTTAATAATAGATTGCTATGATCTCTCTCTCTCTCTCTTTCTTTCTCTCTCTCTCTCTTCTCAATTTGTTTGATCTAACAACAGTTCTTTCAAGTAGGTAGTTTAGGTACTGTTTTCCCCATTTTAAGTACAAGAAAACTAAAGGGCAGAGTGGTTACTTGAAAATACATAGTCAATAGCAGAGCTGAGTTTTAAATCTTGATCTCCATTGTCCAAATCCAAGGTTCTTTTGTGATTTTTTTATATCATTGGAACAGTGCCTGGTACACAGCAGGCCCTTAATAAATATTTGTTGACTGATGACTATTTATTTGAAGGTACTTAGCAAAGGAGTGTTATGATTCCTCAAGAATTTATGATTAAAATGGTACTGTGTAAAGGTTAATCTATTTAGGAATATCTAGAATGGATTGATGTGAGGGAGAGACTTGAGACAGATCTTTTAATTATACAGTAGATAGATGACCCAATTACTACTAAGCTGGGGAATAATAACATTTTATTTGCCATCACTAGGCTAGGGATTTGAAGAAGGCTGAGTAGTCTTCCAACATTAATAGAAAATTCACTTATACTTTATGGATCAGTAATTTTATTAGTATGAGCACTTCTTCCATTGATGCAGATTGCAATCCCTCCTTGCTTTAGCCTTTCAGGTATGGTGCATCAAAATCGCCTATTCTATTTACAAATGATATCTGCTTTAATGCAATGGCTAGTCTTCTTTTTTTATTTGCTAAATCTTCTTTCTGCTTCATTTATATATAGAAAGAAAGGCAGTTGGATATGTAGACAAAGAACTACCCTTGAAGCCTGGAAGACCTTCTTCAAGTCTTGCCTCTGAGCTTGTTGGCTATATGACCTTGAATAAGGCAATTTACCTCTCAGTGCTCAAGGCCAGTACTGTCATATTCAAATAGAAAAGATTCCTTGGAGCTTACATATTCCCTTAGAAAATCACAAATTATAATTATCTATGTTGTATTATATTTTAACTTATTTTTATTAAACATTTCCAATTGCATTTTAATTTGGTTCTTTTGTTTGACCCTTTGCTTAGGCCACCTCTAATTCTTTAAGATATAGAGAAAGTGCCAGCCTGAACTGGTAGAGGAAATTCCTTTGTGGGAGCTCACTATACCCTATTATGATTAAAATTCCTTAGTGACTATTGTTATAAAATAAAAAGGCAATATTGATAATATTAGGGAATAAAGGGGGAATATAGGAAGTTAGGGAATAAAGGGGGAATATAGGAAGGGCTAATCAAGCAGGCTAATCACAGAGGCTAAGTACTTGAGGGTACTGGGAGGAATAAGCTGGGTCTTTCAGGCAGAGAGACTATCTCTACGATATAAGAAGAATTGGGTCAGCCAGAAGTGATATGGACCTGGCTGAAGGGTTTCTTCAGGCACCTGCTGCTATTCTAAAGCTCCCTAGAAGGGAGGAGTAAAGAGGTCCCTCCCTGCCGATGAAAACTGAAGCCTACAGGAAGTGGAAGCTGGCTACTTCCAGCCCAAGATGGATGCCTGGGTTTGCCATCAAGTAATAAAGAAAGTTACTCCTTTCCTTCTTCAGCCTTTGCCCTACTAGTGGGTACAATGATTCTCCAGAAACTCTTTGTATAAAAATCAAAGGGATTTATTATTGCCAGGGCAAGCTGAGGTAAAAGGGGATTAGGGTTTGGTAACTGCTGCTAGGGAGAAGCTGGTACTGGGGGAGGGGTCACTGAAGGGAGATCAGGCAGAGGGAGCCAGCTCCCACAGCCAAAGGTAATTTCCCTGCCCTGATGTAAAGGTTCAGCAGATTGTTAGATGAAGTGATGGTTTGGTTTAGGTTCTTCCTGCCTGTCTGTAAAAGCTAATTCCCACAATTTCCACCCACCAAATTACCCTTCCTCCCAGGGCCCAATGGGGAAATTCAGGGAATAGCAGGATGTCAAGGGAGAGGTCAAGGGAGAGGTCCAAGGAAATCAGGCAAAGCCCAAAGCCCCAGAAGCAAAAGACCCCTCAGTTGGTACTCCAGGGATATTAATAGTCTCAGGCTCTAATGGTTTTCCTGTGAGCCCCGGGTTAATATTCTATCCCTTTCCAACTGTCAGGGCTGCTACAGTTGGTTTGCAAAAGCAAGAGCTTTTGCTGCAACCCTGCATTACACTATATTTTAATTTATAATTATTTATTTAATAATTTTAAAAAACAGACCAGAGAAAGGAAAAAGGACCAGTTTCATTCACTCCCTTAGCTGCATTTTCCCTGTACCCACCCCCAAGCCAGACCTTCTGATCTCAAAAACTCATTGTTCTTTTTTTTTTTTAAGAGGTAAATTATTTTTATCAGTAAATAAACATTTATTAAGTGGCTAGTAAATATGAGGCATTGTGCTAAACACTGAAGATACAAAAACAGGAAAAAGATAGTTCTTGCCCTCAAGGAATTTATAATCTAATGGGGGAGATAATATGCATACAAGTTGATTATAAAGCAAGCTACCTCTGGGATACTAGGATACCCTTAACTGAAGGTGAGGGGAATGGGGTTCCAAATAGTTGTTCTACTACTTTCTTAGCTCTGTTCTGTTCTAAGTTTGTTATGGATCTTAAAGCGAGGGAATGTTGCATATTGAAAACAGCATTGTGCTAGGAGACTGTCAGGACGCTAGGATTTTAGTCCTAGGTTCTGGTAGTTATGAGTTCTATGACGTAGCAGAGATATTTCAACTCCCTGAGACTATTCCTCATTTGCAAAATATAATGAAGGAGATTCACAGTAGTTGACTTTTTTAATGATTCATCTAATCAACATATGTTTATTAAGTGATGACTATGTGCCAGGGAGCACATGAAACATTTGGCCTCTATTATTCCTTTCAACTCTGACATTCTATGAATCTATGAAAAATCCCTTTAACTCCTAAATAAACAAAATTTATTTCCTAAGCCCTATAAATAACTCAAGAGTGTATATGTGAAGCAGATTTTGAGAGATAAGCCAAAAATGCTCCTCGAATTAATAGAAAACTCAGAACTACGTGCCCTTTGCTCCCTGCCAAATACTTCTGTAACACTACCTTAATGGGTGGTACCGGTATGTGTAAAAGGATGTGCCCTCCTAAGTGACTAAAAAAACTCTGAGTCACCATGCTAAATATTTTTGTGAGACGAAGAGGGATTTTTTTCAGATGGCTGGAGGACTTTGAGAATGGTGGCAGGGAGAGGCAAGTTTGGACTTTGTAATAGTTCCTGCTAAGCCCTCTGAGCTGGCTCCCAACATGGTCGTTGACTTCTTATGCTTTCCTTGACTTCTCATGCCTACAACCTTAGAAATTGCTAAGAGTAAATTACCTTGGTGAGAGATATACTACACAGATATAGCCAGCCAGAAAAGTCTATAATGATCTTGATATTCAACTCATATTATCTACTAGCTCAAACATGGGGTTAGAAACATCAGACAGTGATAAGGGAATAAGATATACCTAAAAGACTGGTCTCTAGACTACCTTACTATATTGCAGGTGAACCTAAAGAAATAGTGACTTAGATATCTAGGCAACAATTCTAGATTGCTCATTCGAACAATGCCCTGAATATAATTGCCTGTGTTCATTGCTACACATGCTAATTACTTCATATTTAAGCCTCTTTGCTTATTATTTCACTGTTATGCTCATACTATAGCAATATCTGTTAATTGATTTGCTAATTGTTTTTTGCACGCATATTATGTTTATAGTTAAGCTACATCTTTCATGAGTAGGTTTTTTGGAAGTTGTTGTTCCCTCTAACTTTATAATCTTTGCCATTTTTTCTTCTTTTAATGATTGATTGTGTTTGTAGGAGTCAAATATCTGGGGGAACCTCTGACCCAGTCCAATCCCTAAAGACTCACCACAGTAAGGAGCCACAGGAGTTACAGTCATGTATCTTAATCTGCCAGGCAGGTGAGATTCCTGACCAGAGGAAGTCACAAAAGTCAGGGGATGCGGATTTGGAGACTGAGATGAAACCTTTGACCAATTGAAGGATCCTGGGGAAGGGTTTAGACTGAGCTTAAAAAGCCAGCACCTGAAGCTCAAAGGGGCTCTCGGCCATTCCTATGGGCTTGTGAAAGGACCATTCTCTTTCATCTATGTAGCCATCTGGAATCCAGTCTCTGAGGGAATAGAATTAACTCAGCTGGGAACTTACTTTAAGTTAGAAAGGCTGGAAACCTTATTTCTCTCTTTCTTTCTCTTTACTAATAAATATGTATACATTTAGTATACATTGTCCTGGGTCATTGCATTGCTGCTGGTACAGAAGCCCATTACATTTGATTTTACCATAGTATATCAGTCTCTGTGTACAATGTTCTTCTGGCTCTGCTCCTTTCGCTCTGCATCAGTTCCTGGAGGTCTTTCCAGTTCACCTGGAACTCCCCCAGTTTATTATTCCTTTTAGCACAATAGTATTCCATCACCCGCATATACCACAGTTTGTTCAGCCATTCCCCAAATGAAGGACATACCCTCTTTTTCCAGTTTTTTGCCACCACAAAAAGCGCAGCTATAAATATTTTCGTACAAGTCTGTTTATCTATGATCTCTTTGGGGTACAAACCCAACAATGGTATGGTTGGATCAAAGGGCAGGCATTCTTTTATAGCCCTTTGAGCATGATTCCAAATTGCCAGCCAGATTGGTTGGATCAGTTCACAACTCCACCAGCAATGCATTAATGTCCCAATTTTGCCCATCCCCTCCAGCATTCATTACTCTCCCCTTCTTTCATTTTAGCCAATCTGCTAGGTGTGAGGTGATACCTCAGAGTTGTTTTGATTTGCATTTCTTTAATTATTAGAGATTTGGAACACTTTCTCATGTGCTTATTGATACTTTTGATTTCTTTACCTGAAAATTGCCTATTCATGTCTCTTGCCCATTTATCAATTGGGGAATGGCTTGATTTTTTATACAATTGCTTTAACTCCTTGTATATTTGAGTAATTAGATCCCTGTTAGAGTTTTTCGTTATAAAGATTTTTTCCCAATTTGCTGTTTCCCTTCTGATTTTGACTACATTGTTTTTGTTTGCACAAAAGCTTTTTAGTTTAATATAATCAAAACCATTTAATTTACATTTTGTAATTTTCTCTAACTCTTGCTTGGTTTTAAAATCTTTCCTTTCCCAGAGATCTGACAAGTATACTATTCTGTGTTCACTTAACTTATTTATAGTTTCCCTCTTTATATTCAAGTCATTCACCCATTCTGAATTTATCTTGGTGTAGGGTGTGAGATGTTGATCTAAACCTAATCTCTCCCATATTGTTTTCCAAATTTCCCAGCAGTTTTTGTCAAATAGTGGATTCATGTCCCAAAAGTTGGGCTCTTTGGGTTTATCATACACTGTCTTGCTGATGTCATTTACCCCAAGTCTATTCCACTGATCCTCCTCTCTGTCTCTTTGCCAGTACCATATTGTTTTGATGACTGCTGCTTTTTTAATATCTGGTACTGCTAGGCCTCAAACCATTCTTGGAAATAGTGGAGGAAAGGAATAAACACTTAATCATAACTTCCTATAAAGACAAAAAAATTATAGTTTCCTTTGAAATGGAATAGGCTAGATTCCAGATCCTGTATTTATTCATATAACATGTAGGTTGAGCCTATCATATTTATACAAACAACATACATATTGTTTTCTTCAAAGCATCCTTTTATGTCCAAATCCTATGAAAACAGTTTAGTAGGTTTTAACACAAAATGCTCAATTTGGTTTTTTAAATTAACTAATTAATTTAGAATACTTTTCCATGGTTACATGATTCATGATCTTTCCCACTATAATAATAAAAAGAGCCAGTTACCAATGTTATGATAGAGTGGGAGAGAGAGAGAGTCTATGATGGTGACTCTCTCCTCCAGCTCTCCCCTGGGGCCAAATATACACTGGGAGACTTCGAGGGGGTGTCACCCCAAAACTGGGTGACCTGGATGGTTGTGCCACCCCTCAGGAGTTGGAGGCGAGGCTTCCCTATAAGATGAGGTATGTTGTACCCCAATCTGATTCTGAATGAAGGTGGGGTTCACACAAGCCTCCCCTGAGGTCAGTTAACTTCACAGTGGGTGGTCTGGCTTCAAGATGGAGGCAGCTAGACCAAGCTGTGTTTCTTCTCCCCTTCATGGTCTCTCAGCACTCTGGAACGCTATGTGACTAATGAATAGCTTTTATTACTTGCAATTCAGGGGTTAGGGAAAGGGGTGAAAGACAGAGGGATTTTGGGGTGCCCTCTTCTCTATTTCTATGGAGTCTGTCACTCGGGAGGGAATCCTTGGGGTTCCCACTCCCAAGCTTCTTCCCCTGCCCCTTCTCCTTCTATTTGTATTTGTATTTGTATTTGTATTTCTATTTCTCTGTTTTTGTCCTTTTCTATAATTATAATTTAGACTGGAAATGTTCTCTCAGCAAGGTTGGGTAATGGGAGGAGACTAAGATATTGCTTCCAAAAAAATAGCTCTCAGGACTGGATTTGAGCTGAGATGTCCACCCCCTCTCTCTCTAGACCTCTGCCCAAAGCACTTCCCCTCTCCTTCCCTTCTCCGGAGAATCTCCCAGAATCCTCCTTTGGTCTCATCTGTCAGTAACTGTAACCAACTGTCAGCCACTCCTTCTCTGGCTCCTTTTGTCCCCTCTCCCTTGCACAAATCCCATCCTTACACCACCCATCTTCTTTCCTTCCTCTTGGAGCTGACATGCAATTCTGCTGGGTTATACATATATCATTGTTCGAAAGCTATTTCCATGTTACTCATATTTGTAGTAGAGTGATCTTTTAACATCAAAACCCTAGTCATTTCTCCATCAAACCAGGTGATCAATCATATGTTTTTCTTCTGCATTTCTACTCCCACAGTTCTTTCTCTGGGTGTAGATAGTGTTCTTTCTCACAAGTTCTTCTGGATTATCCTGCTGCTAGTTGAAAAGCCTATTACATTTGATTGTGCCATAATGTGTGAGTCTCTGTGTATAACGTTCTCCTGGTTCTTCTCCTTTTGCTCTGCATCAACTCCTGGAGGTCTTTCCAGTCCACATGGAATTCCTCCAGTTCATTATTCCTTTCAGCAAAATAGTATTTCATCACCAAAAGATACCACAATTGTTCAGCCATTCCCCATTCGAGGGACACCCCTTCATTTTCCAATTTTTTGCCACCAAAAAGGCAGCAGCTATAAATATTTTTGTACAAATATTTTTCATTATTATCTCTTTGGGGTATAAATGTAGTAGTGGTATAGCTGGATCAAAGGGTAAGCATTCTTTTAAAGCCCTTTGGGCATTATTCCAAATTGCCTTCTTGAATGGTTGGATTAATTCACAACTCCACCAGCAGTATATTAGTGTCCCAATTCTGCCACATCCTCTCCAACATTTGTCACTTTCCTTTGCTGCATTATTGGCCAAACTGCTAGGTGTGAGTGGTGATTTGCATTTCTTCAATCAGGAGGGATATAGAACACTTTTTCATGTGATTATTGGTAGTTTTGATTTCTTCATCTGAAAATTGCCTTTTCATATCCCTTGACCATTTGTCTATTGGGGACTGGCTTGATTTCTTGTAAATTTGACTTAGTTCCTTATATATTTGGGAAATTAAACCCTTTTCAAAGAGTTATGTTATAAAAATTTTCTCCTAGTTTGTTACTTTCCTTATACTTTTGGCTACATTGGTTTTGTTTATAAAAAAAACTTTTAATTTTAATATAATCAAAAGAATTCATTTTACATTTTGTAATGTCTCTATTTCTTGCTTGGTCTTAAATTCCTTCCTTTCCCATAGATCTGACAAGTATACTATTCTATATTCATCTAATTTATTTATGATTTCACTCTTACATTTAAGTTATTTACCCATTTTGAATTTATCTTGTTATAGAGTGTGAGATGTTGATTTAAACCTGATTTTTCTCATACTATTTTCCAATTATCCCAGCAGTTTTTGTCAAATAGTGAATTCTTGTCCCACAAGCTGGGATCTTTGGATTTATCAAACACTAGTTTGCTGAGGTCATTTGCCCCTAGTCTATTCCATTGATCCTCCCTTCTGTTTCTTAGTCAGTACCAGATTGTTTTGATGATTACTGCTTTATAGCATAGTTTGAGATCTGGTAATGCTAGGCCCCCATCCTTCACATTTTTTCATTATTTCTCTTGATATTCACGTTCTTTTCTTCTTCCAGTTGAACTTTGTTATAGTTTTTTCTAATTTTATAAAAAAGTTTCTGGGTAGTTTGATAAGTATGGCATTGAATAAGTAAATTAATTTGGGTAGGATTGTCATTTTTATTATAATAGCTCATCCTACCCGTAAGCAATTAATGTTTTTCTAATTATTTACGCCCAGTTTTTTTTGTTTTTGTTTTCTTTTAAACCCTTACCTTCCATCTTGGAGTCAATACTGTGTATTGGCTCCAAGGCAGAAGAGTGGTAAGGGTGGGCAATGGGGGTCAAGTGACTTGCCCAGGGTCACACAACTAGGAAGTGTCTGAGGCCAGATTTGAACCTAGGACTTCCTGTCTCTAGGCCTGGCTCTTAATCCACTGAATTACCCAGCTGTCCCCCTACACCCAGTTTTAATTGTGTGAAAAGTGTTTTGCAGTCAGGTTCATATAATTCCTGTGTTTGTCTTGGCAGATAGATTCTTAAATATTTTACATTGTCTCAAGTGATTTTAAATGGAGCTTCTCTTTCTAACTCTTGGGGCTGAGTTTTATTGGAAATATATAGAAATGCTGCTGACTTTTATGGGTTTATTTTGTGCCTTGCAACTTTGCCAAATAGTTTGTATAGTATTGGGATTAGTTTTTCTTTAAATGTTTGATAGAATTCACTTTTGAATCCTTCTGGCTTTAGGGATTTTTTCTTAGGGAGTTTCTTGATGGCTTGTTCAATTTCTTTTTTTTTAGATGGGATTATTTCAGTATTCTATGTCTTCTTTTGTTAATCTAGGCAATTTATATATTTGTAATTATTCACCCATTTCACCTAGATTGTCATATTTATTGCCATATAATTGGGCAAACTAGCTCTTAAGAATTACCTTAATTTCTTCTTTATTAGAGGTGAGATCTCCCTTTCATCTTTGATACTGTTAATTTGATTCTCTTATTTCTTTTTTTATTAGATTAACTAGTACTTTATCTATTTTATTTGTTTTTTTCAAAGTACCAACTCCTAATCTTATTTATTAGTTCAATAGTTCTTTTACTTTCAATTTTATTAATTTCTCCTTTGATTTTTTGGATTTCAATTTAGGTTTTATCTAGGGATTTTTAATTTGTTCTCTTTCTAGCTTTTAAAGTTGCATACCCAATTCATTGATCTCCTCCCTCTCTATTTTGTTGATATAGACACTTAGGGTTATAAATTTTCCTGAGTACTGCTTTGGCTGTATCCCATAGATTTTAATATGTGGTTTCCTCATTGCCATTCTCTTCCCTGAAATCAATAAGTCTTTCTATGATTTGTTCTTTGACCCACTGGTTTTGAAGAATTAGATTATTAAGTTTCCAATTAATTTTAAATTTGCCTCTCCATGAGCCCTTATTAATTATGATTTTTATTGCATTATGATCTGAAAAAATTGCATTTATTATTTCTGCTTTTCTACATTTGTTTGCAATGTTTTAATGTCCTTATACATGGTCATTTTTTGTATATGTGCCATGTGCTGCAGAAAAGAAGGTATATTCCTTTTTATCCCTATCAGTTTTCTCCAGATATCTATTAGCTCTAATTTTTCTAATATTTCATGTGCTTCCCTTCTTTCTTGTTTATTTTTTGGTTCAATTTGTCTGATAGGGGAAGGTTGAAGTCCCCATAAAAATATGGTTTTACTATCTATTTCCTCCTTAAGTTCCTTTAGTTTCTATTTTAAAATCTGGATGCTATACCATTTGGTGCACATATGTTAAGTCATGATATTTCTTCATTATTTATACTGCCTTTTATCAAGATGTAATTGCCTTCCCTATCTCTTTTAATCAAATCTATTTTTATTTTAGCTTTGTCTGAGGTCATGATTGCCACCCCTGCCTTCTTTGTCTTAGTTGCAACCCAAAAGATTCTGCTCCAGCCTCTTACCTTTACCCTGTGCATATCTGTCTGCCTCAAGTATGTTTCTTGTAGACAATATATGGTAGGATTCTGGGTTTTAATCCATTCTGCCATCCATTTCCATTTTATGGTTGAGTTCATCCCATTCACATTCATAGTTATGATTATCATCTGTGTATTTCCTTCCATTTTGACTTCCTCCTTTAACCCTAATATTTCTCTTTTCCCTCTTACCCTCCCCTCTAGTGTTTTGCTTTTAGTTAGTCTCCCCCTTTCCCCTCCCTTATATTACTCCCATTCCCATCACCTCTCTTTTTATTCCCCTTTTACTATAAGGCCTTTTGAATACCTGCCCGTACCCCCAACCTCTCCCTCTCTTATGTTACTCCTTCCACTACTCCATTTCTTATTACCCTTCTACTTCTCTATAGGGCAAGAGACAATTCTGTACCACAATGAATCTTACTATTCTTCCCTCTCTGAGCCAGTTCCGATAAGGGTAAGGTTTAAGTATTACCTATTGCCAACTTCTTTCTCCCTTTCATTGTATTGGTCTTCTCCATTCCTTGCCTCCCTGCCCCACCCCCTTATTTATGTGATATATTTTACCCCATTTTACCTCTTTTCCCATTTCTCCTCTTTTTTCACCCCTTGTTTTTTATATTTTTTAACATGTCATCCTAAACAGCTTACCACTGCACCCTCTATGTATACTTCTTTTAGCTACTATAATAATGATAACATTTTTAAGAGTTACAGATACCATCTTTCCATATAGGAATATATGCGTTTTGACCTTCCTGAAACCCTTAAAATTTTTCTCTTTCTAATTTACCTTTTTATGTTTCTATTTGGGCATCAAATTTTCTGTCTAAGACTCATCATTTTTTCAGGAATGCTTGGAAATCTTCTATTTTATTAAATGATCATACTTTTCCCTGAAAGAATATAGTCAGTTTTGCTGGGTATTTGATAGTTGGTTGTAGACCATCATATTTCATGCCTTCTGGTCCTTCAGTGTGGATGCTACCAGATCCTGTGTAATCCTAATTGGGGCTCCATGACATCAGAATTGTTTATTTATGGCAGCTTATAGTATCTTTTTCTTGGCCTGGGAGTTCTTGAACTTGGCTATGACATTCTTGGTGTAAAAGGGAAAAGGGAGTTTTCACTTGGATATTAATATTTAAAGGTGTGGTTTCCAAGGAACTGAATAAATATTAATTCCCAAGATTTTAGTAATTTATTTACAAAATGTAGGAGAGAGTGGAAGTAGAGAGATGAGAAGAGGGTAGAGTAAGAGATCTAACAACTAGATTTGTATTCAAGTCTGGGCTTGACTCTGGCAGGGCTCCAGAGGCCCAGCCAAAGGACCTAAAAGTCAATTAGCAAGGGGTTTAGCCATTAGGGCTTCTCCCAATCAAGGGAACCTCCCAGAGGCTGATACCTCCAGGGAAATTAAGGTAGTCAGCCTTTTTCACTCACCAAGGTCTCAGGGTCCCAGCCAGAACTCCTTCAAGTCCAAGCCATGAACAAGCAAAGATCTGAACTCACTGAACTCTCTTTTAAAGGTGCTTCTTTTGTGTCACTTCCTGTGCCTTCCTCTTAGTTTATGTGTCCAATCACAACAGACGCTTTTCTTAGGACTGCCCAGGAGGCAGTCAGTAAATTTTGATTTGTCACTCACTCTAGCACATGTGGATCACAGACCTCCCAACTTGTGAATTAAGTGGGGATGTTCTCACCTTTGGTGATTAGATTAAGGATGGGCAAGATAGATTTAATTTCATTATCACACTGGGCATTGTCAATAGGAGATTTTATACAGGAAGTGATATGTGAATTCTTTCAATTTCTATTTTACCCTCTTGTTCAAGAATATCAGAGCAGTTTTCTTGGATAATTTCCTGTAGAATTATATCTAGACTTTTTTTTTTTGGTCATGATTTTTGGGTAGTCCAATAATTCTTAAATTGTCTCTCTTGGATCTATTTTCTAGGTCAGTTGTTTTCTCAGTGAGGTGTCTCATATTATCTTCAATCTTTTCATTCTTTTGATTTTGTTTTAATATGTCTTGGTGTCTTGTAAGTCATTAGTTTCTAATTGCCCAATTCTAATTTTTTAAAGACTTAATTTCTTCCATGACCTTTTGATTCTCCTTTTCCTTTTGGTCTATTCTTCCTTTCAAGTCATTCTTCTCTTACAATTTTTTTTTGTGTCATTTTCCAGCAGGTCAATTCTGGCTTTCAATGCCTGTCCTTCTGTTTCCAGATGACCTATTTTACTTTTTAGGATACTATTTTCCTTTTGCCATTTTTCTTCAACCTGTGTTATTTGATTTTTAAATTCCTATTTGAGTTCCTCCATAGCCTTCATCCAATTTCCTGTGTTTTTTTTTTGAGGCTTTGCTTGATGTTTCCAGGATCTTGTCTTCATCCATTGGTTCTGTTCTTTGGTCCTTACCCCCACAGAAGCTTTCAATTGTAGCTTTTTTTCCCCTTGTTTATTCACTTTATTTACTTTTTTCCCGCCCCATGGACTATATAATTTGGTCCCTCTGTTGATTTACCGAACCAGAGTGTTTGAGCTGTTATGCCCTGAAGCTGAATCTTCTCTTTGCTCACTCCTCTGCTGGCATAATGGATTCAGCCAGTTGAACTAACCTGTTGAGCTGGCCTGCCCTGGGGCAAGTTTTTCATCATAACCAGTGGGCAAAGGGTGTCCAGCCAGATGCCCCCACCCAGTTCCTCCCTGCCAGATGCCCCCACCCAGTTCCTCCCTGCCAGTCCTTGTCAGAACCCTGGACCACCTGTGGTTGGTCAGAGGTGAGCTCATATGGCCGAAGTCTTTGCCCAGGGCTCATACAGACAGCCTGGTCTTTTCACAGGTGTTGGGTGGGGGAGGGTGTTCAGTAAGTCTGTCTCTCCCTTGTACCATGAAAATAGAAACACTGTGCCTACTTTTCAAGTTGTTTTCAGTAGAAGAATCTTGTGACTTCTTGTTGGGTTTGCATTTCTGTTTTCTTTGAAGTGCAATATAAATATTGGTTTGGAAGGATTATTCTATTTGGGCTTTGGGTGCTTCTAAGCCACCATTTTGGCTTCACTCTGAAGCCAAATCCCTAAATCCCCAATTTGGAATTAAAGATGTTGAGTTCATATTCTGATTCTACCACTTATTAAATTATAAACCAAGTTATAAAATACATATGCATACATATGTATCAAGCTGAATTATTTAGTTTTCCTCAGTTGTAAAATAAGGAACTTAGACCAACTCTAAGGTGACTTCTAGATCTAAATCTTATGAAGTAGATAAACTCAGGCCCAAGAAGGGTCAAGGAACAAGAGCTCTTCTCAAAGTTCAAACTATTAGGGATAGCTAGGTGACTCAGTGGATTAAAGCCAGGCCTAGAGAAGGGAAGTCCTGGGTTCAAATCTTACCTCAGATACTTCCTAGCTTTGTGACCCTGGGCAAGTCATTTAATCTCCACTTGCCTAATCCTTACAACTCTCCTGCCTTGGAACCAATATACAGTATTGATTCTAAGAAGGAAGATGAATATTAAGGGGGAAAAAAAAGACTTAAGAATTGGTCTTGCTTAGTTCCCAGAAACTATCTCTCTTCCAGAAGGACTGAATTTGAAGGAAGACAATCAAATCTGAAAAACTGGAGATCTACTCCCAGTCACCCTAGCTAGCCTCTGGTTATTGTATCCAGATGGTGTTAGGTACTCTAGCCTCTGCCTAGTGATGCTTTCCTAGGCTTTTATAAATTCAAGCAACCTGGTTTTGGTTCCCTCCCCCATTCTAAAGTCTTTTTAAGTACCCTCTTTTCTGTCATGCAGTGGAAACTCCCAGGACTATAGTTTCCTGTTTTTCCTGAGATTATAATTCACAGGTAATTTTCTCTATTATAATCTCCTTTTCTTATTAAAGATTTTCAGTTAAAACTACTTTGGTAGTTTCTGTAACCTTTAAGGTTGACACCTGTATAAAGGATGATTGAAAAAACAGAATATTTAGCCTTGAAAAGAGAAGACTTAGTGAGTGGGCAAACATATACTTATCATACACTTAATAAGCTAGTTAGAGCAAGAATCAAGCCTATATATTTTCAAAAACTCTTATATGTGTTAACTGGGAAAAAACACAGAACTATTAAATAGTCAGAAAAAGCACACTTTAATTAAGGAAAGGGGTTCAGTGCTTTCCTCAAGGCCTCTAACACAGAGCTGTGCACCAAACACCCATACAGAGTCCCAAGACCCTGGTTGTTGATTATTGACCCCTGGGAGAGCCAACCAAGCTAGACCGACAACTCCAAGGAACAAAATAATTTGGGGAACTTTTATACCTTTTGGGAAAACAAGGACCAGGGAAATATGATTGATTGACATTACCATGGCTACAAGGAAATGGAAATGTTCAAACTAGGGGATAGGTTTGGGACAGAAACCATAGCCAGAGGTTAGGGTGCCTACCTTACAATGGATAGTAAAGGGATGGTCCCTGCCGAGGTATTGGTCTTCTTGGGAACAGGCCTATATACAATGGGGAAAACTTCTAAGATAAAAGGAAATTTAGCATTTGCCCACTTAACTGAGCTTATCATTTACTTTAGGGTCTGTTGTTCAGTCTGAGATTAGCTAAATCTGAAACTTCTTTAATGGCAAACTCTCACAGGAACTTGGGATCTCCATTTACAAGCTAATCCTAATCTTGGGGTTCATCAGATCTTACTAGGCTACAAGTTTGGGGGTTTCTAGATTCCACATTGACATACTCTAATGTCAGAATGTTTCTAACTAAATCTGAATAACATTAACATTTCATTTAGTCAAATTCAGAAAGTCACCAAACCAATAAAATTATAAATCTGGACAAAAACTCAAGAAACTCTATAGCAACTCCAAAGCAAAATGCAAAACTCAACCTTAAAGTATTATATAAATGGGAACAGCTAGATGGCTCAGTGGGTAGAGAGCCAGGCCTAGAGGTTGGAGGACTTGGATTCAAATGTGGCCTCAGATATTTCCTAGCTATGTGACCTTGCCTAATGTGAGATATAATTGTGTCTAGTTCACCAATTTTTTTTTTACTGATGCTTTTAAAAAAAAAATCAGTTATTTCCAAATATCTCCTCCCATTTCCCCAACTACTGAACTCTCCTTTATAAAAAAGAAAAATTAATTTGACACAGTGCCCATGTCTGACAATGTATGCAATTCTGTACTGATGTAAGTTCATCATCTTTCCATTGAGAGTAGATATATATGTTTGATTCTGTTTTCTATAACCAAGTTTGTTCATTACATTTTGTCTAAATTCATCTGTGTTTGAGCACTATTTTCATTGATTTTATTGAAATCATTGTATGTGTAGTTCTTTTGGTTCTATTTTCTTCATCAGAATCAATTAATCTCTCAAATTCATTGTTTTGCACAGCATGGTAATATTCTATAATATTCCATACCATAAATTACTCATTCAATACCCAATCAATACACAGCCACTGTACTTCTGGATTTCTCATATCACCAAGTGCTATCATTAATATTTTGGTATATGGCATTTCTTTTTCTCATTGACTGCCTTGTGGAATTTGCCCAGAAGTAGGATTTTGGGCTCAAAGATTATGAATAGTTTTGCTGCATTTCTCATACAATTGAATTGTTTTCCAGGGAACTTGAATTAATTCACAGTCTACCAATAAGGTATTGGTGTATTTATCTTCACAAAGACCCTCCAAAATGGTCTTTTTTGCTCTTTAACATCTTTGCAAATTTGCTAGGTCAGAGGTAAAACTTTCCTATTGTTTTAATTTACATATATTTTATTAGTAATGATTAGGCAGGTCTCTCTTTAGAGAAAAAGGCTTGGGGAAGTTAAAATGAGCTTCCCAGGGTCACAAAGTGAGTTAGTGACAGTCACATTCTAGCTAGTGCCATTTAAAATTAGTAGAGTATTGCTTATTGCTTTCAAGTTAGTGCCAAGAGGTTTTATCCTAGAATACTATCCTCTGGTGGTGAGTCACAATGTAGTTACAAAGAGTATTTAATTTGGAGTAAGAAAATCTGAATTTGAGTCCCTGCTGTGGTACTTAGAAGTATGAACTAAGGCAACTGTCAACCTTAATTTACAAAGACTCCCAAAGTAGCAATAATAAAGGGCCTTTAATGGAGGCAAGGAGGTTGCAAAGGCTGCCATGGTACCCAAAAAAGATGGAGGAGAGCAGAGTTAAATAGTCTCACAGCCTTGAGAAGCAATCATATAAGTTGTTTCACATAACAACATAAATTCCATAGAAGAGGCTGGGGAGGCAGGTAGGATCATCCTCAGGCAATTCCTGACTCTGGGAATGGTCAAGATCCTGACCATTTCTTTTTCTGAGATATTAACAATGCTTCTTTTCAGCCATCAGAGTTTTATTCTAATTCTGGCCAATTCAGACTTGGAAAATGAAATTTATCCCTTCTTATTTTATTTAAGCTTTTAGATCTAAGCCTCCTCTCTTATCTAAGGCTTATTAAGCCTTTGCAGTTTTTTAGAAGTTGGCTATTTCTCTTTTTTAAGTATGCATTAGACTAGCTAGCTTCAGATATCTTTTAATTCTGAGATCTAGGGTTCTTATTGATACTTGTTATAGGGGAGCAAATGGTGAACCCCTGGGTTTGGGAAGGAAACCATACTCAAGAATGAGAGGACTCCAAACTTAGCTTAAAAGTAAAAAGAAAGATTTATTAGTAAGATAGGATCAATGGTCAGCAAGACAGCATGAGTGGAACAGCCATGGGAGGCTGCTCCCTGAATCCCTCAGTCCTGGGGATGATATACTTTTACAACCATGGGGACATGATGCTGTGTCATGATGAGGATGTGATTCTAGAGTGGTAAACACTCAGGTATTCGGTGGGGGGTTTGGTCTGGTCATCTGATCAGGGTCTGCCTGGAGACATAGGGGGTGACCCTCATAGGGGACTGATGGTTGTCGGAGATACAACTTGATGATATGGAGGCTGCGTATCTCTTTATCTATCTCAACTTAAAGGAATTCCAAGGATAATGGTCTTTGCCTCAGGGGCCACAAGGACAGGAAGGGGGAAGGGAATTCCCCTGTTCACAGGGGATGAGTTAAGGGGTACAGGTGCCATCTCTGCACAATGCCCATGTCATACTGGATATTGATATTGTGGTTTTTATTGATATCAATAACAGATTGTCTTATTGGCCGGTCATCCACGTATTATATTAGCTAGCTCATAGTTTCTTTCCAGGTTCTTCATAGACCTCTCTAATAGTTTTGAAACTATTAAGCTTCTTGCTGTAACTAACTCTTCTGCCCTACGGTTGACACTCAGGATTCACGTTTGACTGGCAGTTTATTTGCAAACTAGAACTCTTAATCATTTTCTATTTATCCCATAAATAGCTTGCTTTAGATATAGTTGTTTGCATGTTGCCTCCCCCATTAGAGTATAAGTTTTTTGAGAGTAAGAACTGTTTTTGCACTCCCGTAGCCTGTCACATGATAGTTGCTTAATAGATGTTTATTAATTGAGTTAAAGAACAGGGACTCCTGGCTTCTCTTCTTGTATTTCAGTCAAAACTTTTAAGATCAAAGGAAAAAGACTGACACGGACACACCAAAAGACAAACTAAGATTTCACTTTTATGCAGTTTCAATCTATCCTTACAAATTTGTCTTTTCCAGGTAGAGGCAACCATACACACACGCACACGCACGCACACACACTCACAAACTCGCTACAGATTTGGGGGTTAGACTAGATAATTTCTTCTGATGCTGCCTAAATGAAATATCTGTCTGTTTCTTCCTTGGGTGTCCCTGAACCAGTCCTGCGCTCTGGGACTACATTTCCCATGGTTCAGTTCTCTCTCTTTCTAGTTTCTCGGCAGTTGAAAAAGCTTCCGATGTGAGCCACCGCCCAGTGCCTAGTGCTGGATTAACCAAGGTGCACGCTGTCGCTCACTTCATTCCCTCGCTAGTCTACTGTGGGGAGAAGCGGCTTGCAGGGAGGAGTCGGCTGGGGAGATCCGCGATGGGGAGCCCTTGGCAGCGTCTATGCACGCTGGGAACTGTCCTCCTTTGCATCGTGAGGGGCGACGTGCTCCCGGAGGGCATCAACAGGAGGCCAATCATTGGTAAGAGGTGGGGGCTCTGCTCTTTGGTGGAGACGGTGTAGAGATGGGGGTTAGTGGTATGTGGTGGGGAAGGGTTTGGGGGGAAGCCATAGCCCTAAGAGTCCCGGGCTGGAGAAGGGAGAAGGATTCTAAGAACCTCTTAGAACTGAGAGCCCCAGCCCAAGGGCTCCCTAGAGATCTCCCAGTCCCGGGGATGGGGTAGGGTGAGATTGCACCTCGGAAAGGGCAGTGGGGTTGCTTCATTATCAACTCCCCACCTCCTACCCCATAATCACCACCCAGGGAGCCAGGAAGCCTAGCATGATTGTGTAGATGCGGCAGAGTTCCAGTGCCTAGCCCACTACAGAATAGCTTATTCCTTGTTAGCGCCCTTGAGGATCTGTCTTGGATGCCAAGGCTGGGAAAGGCAGACCTCCAGGTTTTCTGACTATGTAGAAGCCAGGAGTCGTTCCCTCATGTCACGTTAGTCCTACTACAGCTTAATGAATGGTAGCCTTGGTTGATGTTGCAGATAGTCTTATGTGAGGTTGTGTGCCTGATGAGGCTCATAGGATCATCGGTCTGGAGCTGGAAGAGACTTCAGGGACCCTCTAACTCAACCCTCTTGTTTTATAGATGACGTATTTGAGGCTCAGGGGTGGCTAGGAGGCCCAGTGGATCCAGTGCAGCACCCAGAATCCGGAAGACAATCCTTCCTGAGTTCAAATCCAGTCCCAGACGCTTTTTTTAAAAACTTTACGTCTTAGAATCCATACTGTGTAATTGGTTCCTAGGCAGAAGGGTTAGGCAATGAGAGTTGTTAACTGGGAAAAAATCACGGAAACTATTAAATAGTTGGAAAAAGCCACTCTTTAATTAAGGAAAGGAATTTAATGCTATAATTTAGGCCTCCTCGAAGAGCTGTGCGCCATCAACCCACGTAGAGTCCCCAGACTGGCAGCTGGGGTCACCAAACCCCTGGGAGTGCCACCCCACTAGATGACTACTCCAAAGAGCCCTTAAAGTGGGTAGCTTTATCTTTCTAGGGGAACTTTGGGGACTGATGTTGTGAGGGATAGTTGATTGCCTTTACAATGGTAACAAAGGAAAATAAGGAGCCCCAGACCTGAATAACTGTGAGGGGCTGATGCTTTACAATGGAGACAAAAGGCTGGGCTATCTTGGTAAAGGATTTTGGCCTAAGGGGAGGGGGGGGATACTTTATACTTGATAGGATTAGTCCTCCCCCACCTAAACTATTTGAAGGTCTATTGTTAGTCTGAGACTCAGTGGTTGGATTTTCCCCTCTGGGAGAAACTTTAGTGACTGGGTCAAATTTGGGGCTTTAAGCAAACTAAACTGGGGGTCATTGAATCTTACTAGGTTGCAAGTTTGGGGGGCTTATAGATTCTATGTTGACAGGGTTAAGTGACTTGCCCAGCTAAGGAAGGTCTGAGACTACATTTGAACCCAGATATTCTTGACTCCAGACCAAGTAGATGCCCAAATATCCCCATTCTTAATGGCCAGCACAGTTGGCAAAGCAGACTCAATGAATGCTAAGGTCTATGTTGTCATCCTTGTTCATCATGGCCGTCAGAACCCTCTCCTTCTGCTTCTATACCTTTTTCCTTGACCCAGGCCCCAGGACCTCATTTTTTTTTTAAACTCTTCTACTCCATAATTTCATATTTTATTTTTTTACACTCATATATAAAAACATATTCATACATGTACATAGAAATCCACAGCTACTGGTGTCTCATTGTTGACAACTCCGTCCTGAAAGTTGGCCCCATCCTGGACATTAATTGGAATACTAGAGTTCCCGATGGTAGAACTGGGCCAGGCTATGTGTAGGAGCTGGCCTGCTGGGGGATGCCTTGGGACATCTGTGATGTCCTATGGAACTCTTGAGAAAGAGGTGCTCAGTGACATTGGAGGAACTTAAGGAACCAGTAATCTCTGGAGGACCAAACTTTGACCATCTTCCTGCTGTGCACACCAGGCCACAAGCCTTCTTAACCAAATGAGCAAAGGGACTGACTTCTCTCTTCCACTGCCTCCAACCCCTTAGGCCTATCCCAACCTGGCCTAGAATTGATCTGAAGGCTAAAATGACTGAAGAGGCCTGAGAACTATTGGAGTATTAGGGCTGGGTGACAGGAATGGATTCCCTTGGTAGGTAGAGAGCATTGACCATTCAGGTAATGGGAGGGGAACAGGAACATTCCAGATAGGGTGGATAAGCCTAGGGACAGGAAAACTAGTCAAATCCACTTCAGACACATAGTATGTGATCTGGAGCAAGTTAATTTATTTCTTTGGGACTCATCTTCCTCATCTGTTAAATGGTGAGGTTGGATTCACTCTCTAAGGTACTTTCAGCTCAAAATCCATGTTCCTGTGATTCTTCCTTTGTGGTCAAGATGATACTGTAACCTGGGGCCAGTTACTACCCCTCTCAAGGCCTCAGTTTTCATTCTGGAATTGAGATTGGTGTAGATGATCTTTTTGACCCCCTCCATCCTTATAATTCTGTAAAGCATCTGTCGGCTCTTGGACAAATTTGGATCTCATTTTATTGTTAGTATTTTAAAGCTATATTGATTTCTGAAACCGTCCTGACCCCTTGGCTAATTTCTGATGGATATCTCCCTGAGTTTGCCTATTTGGATACTTGTCTGGCATGCTTGAGAGACTTTATGAACTTAGTTCTGTGAATAAAAATAGCAGAAAGATTTGTTTTTTTTTTTTTTTAAATAATGTAAAACTGAGTTGCTATAACAAAACAATAACTTTTCTTTTTGGAATTCTTGTAGGAATATTGGCACAAACTAGCCACATGAAAGACCTTGGAAAGTATTACATTGCTGCTTCATATGTAAAATATCTGGAATCTGCAGGTGCAAGAGTTGTGCCAATCAGGTAGAGTTTTTGCTAACTTTATACTGTCAGACTACAATGGGTTGTGTTTAAAGTTAAGGCCATGATGTAATGGTAGTCACTCTTATGATTTCAGATTGGTCCTCTGAGGATTTTTTTCCGTTCCAGTATTCTGATACCTAATTTTGGCTAACATCATGGCTTAGATTTTTTAACATGAAGTTTTCTTAGTTTCTAAAAACTGTAAAAGTAACAAGTATGGTTAGATAGGGCACACACATAGAGGACATAAGGCAGGAATGAAATGTTACCATTGAAAAGAACAAACATTAGAAAGTAACGAGTTTTATATTAAAAATTCATTTAAAATGGAACAAAAAAAGCTACTAAAAACTGTAGCATATTAGAATAAAGAGATGATTCATTGAAAGGAAGGCACAGAAAATTTACACATGATTTTTTCCCTAAGTCCTAGTCTTCTGTCCTAGAGATAGTAATGACTTGAGTTCAAATTGTGTGACACTGGACAAGTCACTTAGTCTTTTCTGTGCCTCAGTAAATGAGGGAATTGGACTTGATGACCTCTAAAATACTTTTCAGCTCTAAATCAGTGACCGGACAGGTCTTAAGACAGATTCTCATTAGATGAAAACTGGCTTTGTGATTCTACTTGACTTGGCAGGGCCAAAACATTTTATCAAGGAATTCAAAAATAATTTCTCCACAAAAAGGCTCCCTTATAGTTGATTTATCTCAATTGTCTAGCATGTTCTAGAATGTTCTGGAATGTTCTGGAACATCCCAGAATATTCCACTAATATATTCCCCTGAGCTATATTTTATACTCTGGGCTTATATTACATTGCATTATTTTTATATCATTTTATGAGGATATAATATCCTGAGTAGTGTTAAGAAGATCTAGTTCATCTTTCTCATTGAAAATGAAGGATGGAGAAGCAGCTAGTTGGCTTGGTGGATTGACAATCAGGCTTAGAGATGGGAGGTCCTGGTTTCAAATCTGCCTCATACTTCCTAGCTTTGTGACTCTGGACAGGTGACTTAATCCCCATTGCCTATCCCTTACCATTCTTCTGCCTTGGAACAAAAAAAAAAACCCACAGTTCGGATTCTAAGATGAAAGGTAAGAGTTTAAAAAAAAATGAAGGATGGATTTTATTTAATGTTGCAAAAATCTGTCATGTCAGTTCCCCTTCCTTATCCTGGCACCTGCCCTAGGAATAAAAGTGTTCCTCATTTTACAGGGTAGATATACTTTTTTTTAAAAATTTTTTTTAATTTTATTTTAAACCCTTAACTTCTGTGTATTGACTTATAGGTGGAAGAGTGGTAAGGGTAGGCAATGGGGGTCAAGTGACTTGCCCAGGGTCACACAGCTGGGAAGTGTCTGAGGCCGGATTTGAACCTAGGACCTCCTGTCTCTAGGCCTGGCTCTCAATCCACTGAGCTACCCAGCTGCCCCCTAGATATACTTTTAAAAAGTTTTAAAAGTATAAATCCTATTATATTTTCCCATTATTTTACATTCAAAATTGGAACTATGATCCCATTGGCAAAACATTAAAAAAAAAAACCACTTTTGTTTTAGCTATTTTTTTGCCCCAAGATAAGCACAAGCTGTTAGTACCCTTTGCTTTTTTTGTTCTTTGTTTTTTAAACCTTTCCTTCCATTTTAGAATAAATACTGTGCATTGGCTCCAAGTCAGAAGAGTGGTAAGGGCTAGGCAATGGGTCTTAAGTGACTTGCCCAGGGTCACACAGCTAGGAAGTGTCTGAGGCTACATTTGAGCCCAGGACTTCCTTTATTTAGACCTGGCTCTCAATCCATTGAGCCACCTCACTGCCCCAGTACTCTTCACTTTTGATCATTCCTTCCAAAGATTTTTGATATGTTTTATTTAATAATTTCAGGTTGTCAGTGGCTTTATTAATGTCTTTGCAAATATTTTTTGCAAGTTTTTTTATGTAAGATGCTGCCATTATTAGAGGAGATATTACTATATGTATATATATAAAAATAAACAAATAAATAAATATATATATATATATATATAGACACAAACACACACACCTACATATGAAGGCAGAAGTGTGAAAACTGGAATCGAAAAAGGAACTTTTGCTGAGGAAATCCCAAGCCATTACATTGACAACCTGAAGCTCATTGGAAAGGGTGGAGTAAGAGTAAGGGTGTCCACTGTTTGGCTGGCCTGGGCTCAGGGTGTGTCTGCTATCTCTGGTGAGAAATACCTAGGTTTTTCTGGATTGGTCTTAATGACAAATATCTAGATGAGGTTTCAAAATGTCCTCAAAATTCCATTGTTTTCTAATTTCAGTGTTAGTCAAAGAGCTTGCCAACATGGCAAAGATAAACATGTCCCCAAAGATGAGGAATTTCAAAGTGAAGGAGCATTGAGGTAACAGGTGCCTGTAGATAGATACTGGCCCCCTCTTATCTGTGCCTAAGTGGTCCATTTGCCTGTGTATGTGGTTAGGCTAAGGTGGTGTGACCAAGCTAGTATAAACACACACCATTGTGACCAAACGCAATCAGTCAGACATGTGTCAAACACTGTTTTCCTTACTGTTATCTATGCCTTATCATTGAACTGGGGGAGGAGGGAGCTCAGGGCAACTCTGAAGGTCTGACATACCCACATTCTTTTGCTTAAAAGAAAATGGGATTCTGGTGTGTGCCTGTGTTTTTTTTTTTTTT